>NC_134460.1:63488207-63788207 GCF_047948215.1 Lycorma delicatula | reverse complement strand
AACAGTTCGTGAAACCTGTAGACCCGTCGACACCGAAAACGATGGGGTTTCGTGCAAAACATTTCTTGGATCTTACCGTAACGGATAAAGGTAAAAAAATAGACAACGTCTACGGAGTTAAAAACATTGACGATCAATGGATGATCGGAACAAAACCACT
This sequence comes from Lycorma delicatula, assembly GCF_047948215.1. Classification (NCBI taxonomy): domain Eukaryota; kingdom Metazoa; phylum Arthropoda; class Insecta; order Hemiptera; family Fulgoridae; genus Lycorma; species Lycorma delicatula. The sequence goes on along the minus strand of NC_134460.1, from coordinate 63,788,047 downwards.
CCAGTTCAAAGGAAATAAAATAGTTATCGACAACAAGACGTATAGCGGTTCCAAAGGTTTATATCAATTGATTTTTTTGAATGAGCCTGTAGATTATACAACCAAAGATTTAAATAACTATAAGAAAATATTAGAAACTACTGAGGCGCATAAAAGTCAAAATACCGGTCGCATAATTTCCAGTCGATCGTTAAAGTACAAGAATATTATCAAAAGACTGTTTCCTCGTACGCATCTTTCGTCGGAAAGCGGTCATGACGACGAAAGTCCAATAACCGGATCGGGCCTGTTGATGAGAGCGAAGAAAACGGTTAGACCGGATTACGTTTACTGGGACGATCCGAATGAACTGTGCGATAGACTGCGACTTTTATTGGCTTCGAAACGTGCGGGTCATACCGGTCATAATAACGAAATCGTGTCCATTGTAGAAGAATTGCAAGAAAGTGGATACATAAAAGAGGGTAGAGGAAACATTTTATTTTAATCAGTCTAAAGATGAGTATCGACAAGTTCGGACGTTTTCGTGGAGGAGCGTTCGGTAACAGACCACCACCTACGCGGGTTATCGAAACGTTTGATAAAACCACCGATGGAAATTACAATATTAGAAAACGGAGGTTGTGCAACGTGGGATGTCCGATAGAGGATGATGATGCTACCACTTTCGGTTTTACGAACAAGATTTACGTAAAGCAAAGCGATTTGGTAAATCGATACATACCTTCAATCAACAACAACAACAACAACGAAATTTCCTTTTCAAATAAGCGTTTGTGTGATGTTGGTGAACCTATCGAAAAAAGCGATGCCGTAAACCTTAAATATTTATATAACAACCTGTTTGGTGAAAAGAATATTATTGATATGAAAGGAAGCGTCCTGATGAATTCTGGTGAGGCGATAAGAGCAAAGGATCTTGTCACAAGGTGGTATGTTGATCAAAAGGAGTTTCGTGTAAAAAAAGATATCGATGATAGGTGTTTGTTTAGGAAAGATGGAATAGTAGATGTGAAAGGAAGTGTTGTTACCAACGCTAGAACACCAGTAGAGTCATCAGATCTAACTACAAAAGAATACGTTGTGGAATGTCTGTTCAGATTTTACAGATTGATAATGGAGTATGTAGAGGATGAACTTCCTAATTATCCGAATTATCATAATGTTGATCGAGACGTCTTTATGCAACTTTTAGACAAAGTCAGTGTGCCAAACAAACAACAGTCTAAACAAGCTTCAGATAATGTTAAAGTGGAGTTACAAAAAGACCAACCGGACACAGATCTAGAAAGACGCATTGAAGATAAGGAGAAGGAGGATCTGACTAAGAATGAGGTTCGTCTACCAATCACAGATACAACAAAGGAGGACGTGAATAAAAATATGATACACCCTCCGATCTCGGATTCAAAAACAGATACGATGAAGAAGGATATGATACACCCTCCGATCTTGAATTCAAAAACAGATACGACGAATGAAGATGTGAACAAAAATATGATACGCCCTCCGATCACGGATTCAGCAACGAAAGAAGATGTGTACAAAAATATGATACACCCTCCGATCTCAGATTCAAACAAACATGCGTCGAAGAAGAAGGAGGATGTTATTATAAGACCACCGATCACGGAACCAATGTAAGATGGTGGAACATTGTAAATGGGTTCATTGTCTATCCGATATGGCAAGAGTGAGGAGGTCAAAACGTTCTCCTGTTCGAAAGGGTAAGGTGAGAAGATCTAAACGAATAGCCAGTCTTAAACGAGGCGGAGGACTGTTAACATCTCTAACGACAGGAGCTGCTGGTGTGTTAGGATCTTATATCGGTGATAAGGCATTAAAAGGTGTCAAAAAGGTTGTGGGTAAAGTTTTAAACAAAGGAGTCGATTTATTGCCGGTAGAGCTACATATTCCGGGCTATCAGTACTGCGGACCGGGAACGAATTTAAAAAAACGATTAAAGAGAGGTGACCCTGGTGTAAACAAGTTGGACGCGGCTTGTAAAGAACACGATATCGCATACGCTACGTACAGTGACAACGAAAACAGAGCGGTTGCGGATCGTAGATTAGCCGATAGCGCTTGGGAAAGAGTTAAAGCTAAGGATTCGAGCATCGCAGAAAAGGCTACCGCATTAGCGGTTACAAACGCGATGAAGTTGAAAGCAAAGTTCGGCGGTGGAAGAGTAAGAAGACGAAGAAGACGATCAAAAAGAACTAATATAAAACGTCTTGTTGAAATGATGAAAAGAAAAGCAAGCACTGCAGGACAGGGATTATACCTTAAACCCTACCCTTTGACCGGTTCGGGGATTGGTGGTAAAAAAAAACACCAACGACGTCGTCGTCGTCGTCGTCGTTGTCATCGTCTCCAATAAAGGGAATACCAGTGCGACCGCTATCGAATATAGAACTGATATGGTACGCCAGAAAACTAAATATACCCGATTTTCGAGGAGTCTTTATGTTGGACGCATTACCCAAAAAACCAAAGACTAACGAGTCTGCGATAGTTAATCTTGATCGCAGTACCGGTCATGGTACACACTGGGTATGTTATAGAAAACGTAGACGGATGGTGGACTATTTTGATAGTTTCGGTAATCTTCGTCCACCTAACGAATTGGTGCGTTATTTTCCATCCGATGCGATTATAAATTTCAATTATAAAAGCAGGCAGACTGTAAACACGGTTATCTGTGGACATTTATGTCTCGAATTTCTCAGTCGTGATTCGTCAGTCTACAGGTAAACATGTTCTGTATAAGTGGAAATACGTCGTTATTAAACGCTACGATCTTTCCACCATTGGATTTGTCTAATGGTGAATGGGAATTGGCCTTGATAAACCTAACCACATATAACTCGATTCCGAATGTCGAAGAGGGAATCAACAACACAATTATTGTCGTTCCAAAGAAACCTAAAAAAACAATTAAACTGTCGCTTCCGACCGGATCGTACGAGTTGGACGATATCGCTAAACGATTGAGCGATGAACTCAAAGACAAACACCAAATAGATTTACTTATGCGACCGAATAACAATACGTTAAAATGCGAACTTAAATGCAACGCTCTGATTGATCTGACGTCAAAAGATAGTCTGGCACCGTTGTTGGGGTTTGAAAAAACAAATCTAGCGGCGGATATATGGCACGAGTCATCGAAGCCGGTTGCCATTAACAACGTGAACACCGTACGAGTCGAATGCAATCTTATACGAGGCTCTTATACGAACGGATCAGAAGGACACGTGTTGCATGAATTTACGCTAAGCGTTCCGCCTGGTTTCAAAATAATCGATTCGCCAAAGAATATAATATATCTACCGGTGAATACAAAGAACTTAGACGAGATCGCTATAAAGTTTACCGATCAGGACGGAAAACTTATAAATTTCCGCGGTGAAACCATAACGGTGAGACTGCATTTACAAAGGAAAACCAACCGATGGGGTTAATATACAATAGCGGTGATAGTAGTAGCGAAACGTCACACACACCAATCAGTCGACGTGCAAACACCAAAGCGTTAACATCGCGTAACGTGTTGTTTCTTCGAAAACTTGGTTTTACAGTTTTGGTGAACCGTAATGGCAGGAGTGAATATGTTGGACGTCGGTGAAAGTGTTTCTTTCGATAATACGATCACACAGTACGAATATCATACCCATCTACCGTACGCTTCGTCGACTTACAACAACAACGATGAAATCCGGATTCCGATACACCAACAAGATGTGTATACGTTACCGCATAAAAGCTATTTGATGGTCGAAGGGAAGCTAACTACTAAGGCAGGTGATAACAAGGCAACTGAATCGTGGTTAACAAACAACGCGATACCGTTTCTCTTTGAGGAGATACGATACGAGATAAACGGAACGGAGATGTGTCGCGTACAAAAGTTGGGAATAACAACAACGATTAAAAACATCTTATCGTTGCGTAAAAGCGAAGAAAATATTTTGGAAAATTTCGGGTGGAAGTTCAAAGCTACGGATAAATTCGATTTGGAAGAACACACGGGAAGATTTTGTTTCTACGTACCGCTGCGTATGCTGATGGGTTTCGCCGAAGACTACAAACACATAATATTGAACGTCAAACAAGAATTGGTCTTGCTTAGATCTTCCAGCGATGTGAACGCATTAGTGTCTTCCAAAGACGCACCTGATTCCAAGTTGAAAGTGACTAAGATAGCGTGGAAAATTCCGTATGTTCATGTTGCCGATACGATGCGATTGCAATTGTTGAAGGTCGTAGAACGAGATAGACCGTTAGCGATTGCTTTTCGTACATGGCAGATCCACGAATATCCGGCTCTACCACAAACAAACATACATTCATGGACGGTAAAAACGTGTGCGCAAACGGAGAAACCGAGATACGTGATATTCGGTTTACAGACGGACAGAAAAGATAACGCTACAAAATCACTGACGCTCTTCGATATGTGCGAATTGGTAAACGTTCGTCTGTATTTGAATTCGCAATACTATCCGTATGACAGTCTACAGGGTGATGTGAATATGATGTATGAAATGTTTGCCAGCTTTCGGTCTGGTTATTACAACAAATCGGAGGACGAGTGTCCCGCTTACAGTTTGGCAGATTTCAAAGCCAGTGTACCATTAATAGTTATCGACTGTTCCCGTCAGAACGATTCGCTTAAAACAGGAACGGTAGATGTGCGTATCGATTTCGAGACCAAAAACAATATACCCCCCCAGACAACTGCCTACTGTCTCATTATACATGATAGCATCGTCACATACACTCCGCTTACGGGAATAGTGAAAAAGGTTATGTAATGACGGAAACGTTTACATTTGATGATGAAAAAAAGAGAGGTGGGTACGATGTACGATCGGCATCACGATGGTGGTGGTGGTGGTCGTTTAAGTGGTGGTTGGTAACATTGGGAGTATTTAAAACAGGCTTATTGATCGGATTACTTGTGTCAGTATTATTTAACATCTATCCGGTACCATGTCCGATTATGAAACCGATAAGATGTAAAATTATTTTTTCTTCGTCACAAACGTCGTCGGTACCGTTAATATGGTGTAATTCATCATCTGTGGAAGCGTTGACTATTTTTTACAACACTACCGAATCATCATCTTCAAAAAACGTGTCTGCTGGCGTAGTTAGCAACAACACTACATCAGAAAAAGCAATAGTGTTACCAAAGGTAAACATCGACAAAACCGCATTGAAGAGGAAAACCATATTGAATGTAAAATCATCATTACCTTCAGCAAAGACAACAGTGTTACCAAATGTAAACGCTACCAATATCTCATTACCTAACTTAACGTTACATGCACATGATGATGATGACTATGATGGTCCTCTAAAAGAGGATGAAGAAGAGGTGGAGGGGGTTACCCCCACCACTTCTACTTAAAAAAAGGCTTAATCCGACAGCGCGCAAACAAATCAGTAGTTGTTGACCATCCGTCATGGAAGGAGGATGTTCTTATTCGCCAGACGACGTTCAATCGTTTCTATTCATGAACGATAATACCGAACACCATCCGAAACCGACTGAGAAGGAGGTGAAATCGAAACCAACGAAGATTCGCAAAAAGAGAAATCCGCGTAAAAAATCTTATGATAAACCTGAACAGACGATCAAAAAGACCAAGAAGAAGGCGGATAAGGGGGAGGAGGAGAACGAAGGGATATCCCCCACCAACATTGTAATTTCATAGGTGGTTACATCTCTCCGTCCTCATTCACGGTTGAGCGTTCGTCATGGAAGGAGTTATCGAGTATCACGGCTTTCTCGGCAAACGAGGTGAGTTTATAGTTAAGGAACTTGCTGTTGTCGGTAATGGATGCTATATGATTCTTCATTTTCGATCACCGTACCCAAAGTCAGAGATGTCATCTAAATACAAACGGATGGCCGGATGGTTGGAGAGGAATTTTCACAAAATCGATTGGAATTACGGCGAAGTCGTATACAATGACGATATCATGAAGGCGTTATGTTCACAGTTTGCCACGATATACACCAAAGGGCTGGAGAAAGTGGAATTTTTGCGTCGGTTTCATAACGATGTTCGTCAGATACCGGACGACGCACCGAAACCGAAATTAAACTTTATCGTAAATTGTCCGTACCACACCGCGCACAAGGTGAGTGGAAAATGTGCGTTACATTCCGGTTGTTTCTACATGGAGTGGTTAAAGTTGTGTAAAAAGCCGTTGGATCTTGTAAGGGAAGCCGATCGATTGCGTTCGTTTGTGAACACAAACGCTGAAAACAAAGAGGAATTGGCAAAAAACGGTTATTACTATTCCTTTAACGAATTGTGTGTAAAATGTTGTTGGTGTAACGAAAGGATGGATGTGCATCACCACTCAACTCGTTGTAAAGACTGCATCAAGGAAAACGTGCCGCTTTCGTTTGAACATGTTGTTCCACGTCGAGAACCGCTGTAGAGCTCAGTCTGCTGCAAGATGTTGATGAATCAACATCTTTGGTTAGAGATCTCAATTATAGTAATAGCCTTCCTTATGTCAGGAATATTATTTATGCTTGCAAAAATTTGAAAAAAAAAAAAGATTTGAGTGTTTTACAGTAGGCCTATTGGGGAGAGATTTCACTCATGTAAAAAAAAAAATCTCAACGCGCCACGGTTACTACCTCGTGGGTGGTGTGGAAACGTAACCAACTATATAGACCTCCCGATGTACAATTCCATCCGCAGTTTAGCGATGGATGTTGATATAGCCGCATCGGTGTGGACAATTAGATTTTTTCCGAATCGATGCGTAAGAACGTTGCGTCATCTTATGAAACTTACAACCGCTGCGTTTCCACACGCAACAAGTATAACCGCAGACGTACACCGTTTCAATACCGTTAGAGTGGTTTTCAATTACGACGCTACTTACGCTGAACTTTACAACGGATTACAAGAATATTTAGACAGTTTAAAAATCGATACCGTAGACGGAATGTGTAGACATTATATTCGTTATAGTGATTGTGGTGGGGGTAAGGTATAATATAAAACCACAATCATTCAAGCCTTAACGATGGAAGTGTCCACATGGATGGTGACTTTCTTACCGACTAGCCCGATAACAAATCTAACGCATTTAAAGGATATATTAACGGATCGATTTCCGATTTCAATAATTACAGAAACTGAGACATTACCAAATACCGTACTTTTAGGAATACCGTTCAAAACATACATTCAAGATATTGAAAGTGAACTTACAGATATGATAGATTGGATTGTGTTGAGTGAGTGTGATATAAACATATTTTTGACAAAAAAAATAAAAAAACTTAACGAAAGAATCGCAAAGACCAATCGTAACTTGAACGATTACAAAGAGATATTGTTTTTCTGTAAAAAATTATCGGATTTGTATTAGTGATGGAGAAGACTTTTACCGATTCGGTTAACGAATTGAAGTTTATTGCATCGTATATATGTAAATATTGTTTTATGATGCTTGTCACTCACTCTGTTCACTGTGGTGATAAAACACACGCTATCGATTGTAAGAAATTCGACTATTGCGGACGTGGACTACCAGAATACTTGTGTTCCTGCGATTTGATTATTGAAAACGTGAAAAGAATATACGCTATGGTACGTGCAAATAAATACGAAGTGTTATGGGAAAATCCGTTTGCCTGTAGAGTTATCGACGGTAACGAACTCTATCGATTACTTTGCAAAATCGCTGAAAGGTGTGGAAGGGATATAACCATCTACACGGTACCATCGTTAACTAATCATTTGAGTGTCAGCCCTGCGGGTGTGATGATGGATGCCATATCATTTGTTAACACTTTCAACGATGAAGATTGTTTTCTCAAGAAAATACCGTGGAAAAAGTTGTCTGATCTTCATGTTGGAGTAGACTATGTATTGTTGGATATGAGAAAGGTGTTTACACCTTTATATGAGTATCGTATTTGCGCCATATTGTACGACGCCGAAGCGGATGAACTTGGTTGCTTTCGAATCTATTTACCACTGAAATATACAAATAGATTTACCGATGACGAAATGACCGTTGTAAGACATCATTCGATGAAATTAACTTATTACGGAATAAAAGAAGACGGCTTCACTGAAGATTTAAAAGTAAGTTTGTAAAACTATACGTCGAGTGTTTATAGGCCTCACGGGGAGAGATATCACTCGTTAAAAAAAATCTCAACGCGCTATGTTACATACCTCATGGGTGGTGTGGAAATTGTAACTTTCATTCACTTGTCAGACCTTACAGTGTTCACTACTAGCGTTTATTATGTCTATCAAGGAAAGAAAAGTACGGGAATATGTGACTGGTGTTCAGTCATTACAAGCATTAAGCTGGCAAACAACTCTTAATACTATTCTAAAGCATACTAGAATAATTTACTATTATTCGGATGAAAGCACCATAAAGAAAGATCAAACGTATCAATTTTTAAAACGATATAGTGCGTTGGTTCCGCGAAAGTTTTATGTCGTTTGTGTTTGGTCTTATCCGAATATTGAAGAAGAAGACGATGTATTTGAATTGTCGGCGGCATTAGATAATTATATATTTGGTGGATTGGCAGATTACGTGATCGTAGTGGACATATAATGTGTAAATGAGAGTGTTTAAGGTGGTCCTGAAAAATGTACGAATGATTCAAAGTCTGCATACACCGTATACGGAACGCGTAGTGTGGACGAGTAGTCCCTGAACTTCATCACGCATTCCTTTTCTTTAGCGGGATCGGGTACTCTTATCCTTTGTGCACCGTGTCGCTTACACTCGATCAAATGTTGGTTTAGGTTTTGTGTAGCGACATGTGGGTCTGATGAACTGAAACGGTGCAAACAGTAAGGGCAATATTGACTGCTGCAGTGATGTTTTGTAAGACCTGAAAGGAGACGAGATAGCCCATTTTTACCTGGTTTGGTATTTATAAGGCAGTAGTGAAATTTATCTCTCGTCTCCCCTGCAAGCAGCAATAGGTGTATGCAGTGGGTACGATCGCGGTTTTCGGTAACACGTACCGGGTACACGCGATCGTTATCTTCCTCATAGCCGTAGACATTGATGCTTATTGTGTGGTTCAACACCTCGAAGCGATCAATGTCTTTTACCTTTACTGGATATGATATCCCGTTCATGTTAATTTCATGTTCAAAGCGTGCATACCAACTCTGACGATAGTTCCGACCTGGTTGGTCATGCAGGTATGCTAGTACGGACCATAGGAAACATTTTTCATCATGCGGATTTTTTACATTAACTATTGCCTCTCTTTTTACAAGTTTTTTTGGTGTTTTTATAAATGAACTAGAGGCGCCATATAACGGACGGTAACGGATAATATTTAAATCAATATAAATTATTTTATTCATTACCCATCCGCTGCCGTTGTTGATGAATTTGGTCAGTGTCTCTATAATTTTCTCCACTGATTCTATCCATGATTCTTCAACAACGTCGGTGTTATCATCTAAATTTATCACCGTTCTAGTTTTTCCATGCAGATACAAATTGGTATATGTAGTTTCTACTCCGTCTTCGAGATGTGTCCGCTTCATCAATTCAACATTTGCTGCAACGTACCTGTAGAAACAGAATAATTTTAGTACATATTGACTACTATTTTTTTTAAAGATAAAAACAGTACATTTAACGTTTTTTTAAATTACCATTTTATGTTGCCATCAAAGCGTCTGCCTTCTTCCTTCAAACAGTTCAGGATGCTCTTCTGATACCGTAGAAGGGTTGAAAGGAGATACATCTCCTCAGAGTCAGACAAGTCCCATCGAAGACGGATGACGTTGTTATTTATTGCTTGGATAACTACCGGTGATACCATTTCAATTTTTTTTTGTAATATCTGAAACAAATTAAAATAACATATATCATAACATTAGTTTTTTTTAAAAATGGTAATTGTTTTTTTTTGTGTGTTTCAGACAGTAACAGAAGAAGAAGATATAAATTATAAAATTTATAAAATCATATTTTATTTGTATATATTTTTTTAAAATTATATTATTAATTATATTCTTTATGTCATTTATTTTATTTCATTTAATATTACCTTAGTCTTATTACATAAAATAACTTACCTAGTTGCTTAAGGTGATGAAAAAACTACACTTAATAGTCTTTTTAAGTTTACAATAATACCGTGTTCACTGATCACAAATCGGTAAATGAATGAAACAATTTTACAAAGAGATGGAGGTATATATATTGCATCGACCAATTGCGTCAGTCACACACACACACACACACACACACACATGTGTGAATGTGTGTGTGCAGATACAATCGGATTTAACCAGTTGATAAAGGAAAAAAATAAGAATTTATTTCTGTTTTCCTGTTCATAAGGAAAATGCGACTGTTTTCCTGTTCAAGAGAGTCACGCGTAGGCCGGACGGTTCGTCAGTCGAGCGCCGCATCCCGCACGGTAAACATCTCTCTCTACGTCGCTCCGCTAACACACACACGCGCAAACACACGCGCAGCAGACACCGACTCCCGGGGCACGATCTACGACGACGCCTCCCGACGCCGTCGCCTGGACGACCAGGATCATCCTCGAGGTAAATCTAAATTTTTTTTTCACAGACACCACCTCCCGGTGCACGAGCCACAACGAAGACCTCGGATCTTCCTCGAGGAACATCCGCGTCGAGGCGACGACGACGATAAGGTTCTCGTCGTGGATAGTGCACCGGGAGGCGGCGGGCGCCGCCTCCCGGTGCACGATCTACGACGAGAACCTTGTCATCGTCGCCACGACGACCAGGATCATCCTCGAGGAAAGACCGCGGGCTATGACGTCACAAACAGGTTGGAAAGACTGCGCCGACTCCCGGTGCACGATCTACGACGAGAACCTTGTCATCGTCGCCACAACGACCAGGATCATCCTCGAGGAAAGACCGCGGGCTATGACGTCACAAACAGGTTGGAAAGACTGCGCCGACTCCCGGTGCACGATCTACGACGACCAGGATCATCCTCGAGTAACGCCCTAAAAAAAACAGGTTGGAAAGACTGCGGGCTTCGACGTCACAATCCAAGATGGCCGACCAAAAAATCAAGGAAAAAAATAAGAATTTATTTCTGTTTTCCTGTTCATAAGGAAAATGCGACTGTTTTCCTGTTCAAGAGAGTCACGCGTAGGCCGGACGGTTCGTCAGTCGAGCGCCGCATCCCGCACGGTAAACATCTCTCTCTACGTCGCTCCGCTAACACACACACGCGCAAACACACGCGCAGCAGACACCGACTCCCGGGGCACGATCTACGACGACGCCTCCCGACGCCGTCGCCTGGACGACCAGGATCATCCTCGAGGTAAATCTAAATTTTTTTTTCACAGACACCACCTCCCGGTGCACGAGCCACAACGAAGACCTCGGATCTTCCTCGAGGAACATCCGCGTCGAGGCGACGACGACGATAAGGTTCTCGTCGTGGATAGTGCACCGGGAGGCGGCGGGCGCCGCCTCCCGGTGCACGATCTACGACGAGAACCTTGTCATCGTCGCCACGACGACCAGGATCATCCTCGAGGAAAGACCGCGGGCTATGACGTCACAAACAGGTTGGAAAGACTGCGCCGACTCCCGGTGCACGATCTACGACGACCAGGATCATCCTCGAGTAACGCCCTAAAAAAAACAGGTTGGAAAGACTGCGGGCTTCGACGTCACAATCCAAGATGGCCGACCAAAAAATCACATCGGAAAGACTGCAGGCTACGGCGCCACCGACGTCACTTCATCCAAGATGGCCGACCTAAAAAACAGGTTGGAAAGACTGCGGGCTACGGCGTCACCGACGTCACGTCATCCAAGATGGCCGACCTAGACGCCATCTTGGCCGCCATCTTGTCCGCCATTTTCCAAGATGGCCGACAAGATGGCCGACAAGATGGCGGACAGCCGCCATCTTGGATGACGTCACTTCCTGACGCCGTATGCCCATTTCCGTACTACTGTCATGTATCTGATTTTTTCAGCTCTTAAATTTTGAAATAGTCCGACAAATTGAATAAAAATTCACTAACACAACTCTCTTGAAATTTCAAAATAACAGTTGAAATATTATATGAAGATAAAGGAGACTCATTTCTGACATACTGAAAATACAATTTTTTGTTACTTATTTTACTTTAAGCGGGATTCCTACATTCTGCCATCTCTATCTCTACCTCTCTTTTGGGTTTATTAAATGACAAAGAACTCCATTTGAATGAAAAAAGTATCACCACTTGCAGTTTTTACTAATTCTACAATTTCCTAAATTAATTACAATTAATGGTTCCATAGTCAATAGGTTATTGTGGATTAACTTGTCATTAATACAAGTACAACTTTTGCGTTAACCATACTCACACACAAACATACACAATAACAGTGGGGGGAGTTACAGATAGTAACAGTAACAGTGTTTCAAGATTTTAAATCAGGAAATAAAGAATTCCCTTTACTATTTTATTTTCTCTCCTAGCTAGAGATTTTCAGATTTCACCTTAAATGCTCAAGAAAGAAGGCACTGAGATTTATCTCTCCAAGATTTGACTATTGTTGATTATGTAAATTGATGAAGCAACAATACTTGTGCCTCCTATAAAAACATTTGCAATTATGCTCCTAATCAATGAAACATAAAATAAGCAAAGTAAGTGCAGCATATTTTTTATAAAACACAAAAAGAGATGTAAATGATAAATTAATGGTGGTTCTGGAGGCTAAAAAAAAGAAAGTAAATGATAAATGAATATTCAGCTCTTAAATAGAAGTTAGCATATAACACTAATAATAAATTAAAAGAATAATTACAATATTTAACACAATAATAATCTGTGTTTAAAATACATCTAATAATTACCTTGAATAGCTTCATTTACTATTTGACCAGTTATGTAAAACAATTCACAAATGTCAAACTACACCAAAATGCACAACTTTTATAGTACCATTTTCTTCTTCATCTCTGTCTTCTGAAAAGCAATAAAAGTAGTAAAATGTTAATAGTAAAAATATTAATTACTATACTTCATATATCATGGTTATTTAATTATACACATATAAGAAATATGAAACTTCACTTTAGTTATAAAAATTAAATTTAAGCTTACTTTTGATGCTCTAATTCATTTAGCTTAATGTACACTGTCAAGAAAAAGGATAAATTCTTATTCAAATATAATGTAACTAGTAATTTGATGGATGATATAAGTAAGCTCTAATTCAGAAATGGAGAAAATACTTTTTAGAAAGCACTGTTTACAATTAGCTGGTCAACTTTTTATAACAGTTTTTCTAATCAATGTAAATTTTAAATATATGTATTATTGTTTATATTAAACACCACAATTTTAGCAGCTGTAGCAATCTGAAATGAGCCACAAGTTAGTCTTGAAAATGATACAGCCAACCTCAGGAATAACAAGAGTCCCCATGCATTAAAATCCCTGAATCATTAAATAAAATGAGGAGTGAAGTGGTTTTCCATTACTTTCTTCACTAAGCTAAATATATGGTTGTATATCGATATGCTGAATATGATTCAAATTATATTCAGCTCTATAAATGATGCCTTCATACTGTTCACCACAGAAGCTGGCTGTGCTGTGAATATCACTGACTGGTGCAGTGTTGTCTTGCATCATAGATACATTACAAGTATAACAGCTATAACAAAGACTAGAACAGAAAATGTAATGCAACAAAATGTAGCCCTTTTGTAATGAAATAATTCATTATAAAATCTGCTTTAACTCAGCGAGGGAATATTACTGGTTACAAAAATTAAAAAAAAGGTTATAACATTTTCTACTGCAAAATCTGGACTAAAAACAGACAGTTCTTATTTCCATATAAATGCTATTAATTTAAAAACAACAATTAATTAATTAATTATTGAGCCTTACTACACCAAATGAAGAGTAGAACATCATACATCAGAAAAATAAATCACCATTATACAACTTAATTTGCAACGTAATCCACATGATAATAATCACTAAGGCCCTCAACTATGATGTTTTAACCCATGAGTTGCAAGTAAATTTGTCGACAAATATGGTTCATTTTAAAATGCAACTGGTAAAAAATCAATGATTATTTATACAATATATCACTTTTCCTAGAAGTTCTGAAGCACACTGATAAATATTGGCAAATTGTTTTGTTACTTTTATCCTCAAAAGAACAAACTTTTATTTGATATATCTATATTCTTTTATATCTATTTTTAGTACATGACAACACTCTGAAAACATTAATGTAACATCTGTTGATGCAAAAATTAACCTCTACTTCATGTACCAAGCTCTCTTGGTGTTGGCATCATATAAATGGTATTTCTTTGTTTAGGTTAAAGAGTGAGATGAATCATCTCAAGAAAATGATATTGAATTATTTATATTACAAAAATATAGTGAAACTGTAAGAAACATTCAGAGTTATTTTGACATTAGCAAAGTTAATACTTATGTTATGAATTGGTTATTAATTCAGATTGCATTGCAACAGTAACAATAAGACAACAGTAAAAATTTAAAAGCTTACGATAATAATAAATGTATCAAAAAACTTACGAGGAACAAAGCAATCCGCCTTTTTTAACTTTTTACCATTGCTAAAAAACACAATGATATATTAATGAATTAGGGCATATGCTAGTTGAATGAATAAATTAATACATAAATAATATAATAATGAACATACGTTGAGAATTGTTTAGAAAATCCTTGTTACTAAAACAAAGAGGTAAAGTACTACTTGATAATGATGCTCTAGGCATAGAAGGTGATGACTCCAACAACCGCTGGTGGAATGAAGATAAGTTCTTTGACATATACATCGGCTGCTTTTGAATCTGTGGCTGCGGAATAGGTGGGGGTAAGGGACCTGGAGATGAAATATATACAGTTGGTAATCCAACAGTATTTAAACTTTCTGTAATCCTCCTTTCTTCTTCTTCCGATAACCCTGATGTTTCATCCTAAAACAAAGCAAAGTAATAAAACAATTTAATTATATATCATGAATAATATAAATATTATTAAAAATATATTTAAACACTAAGAATTTACTGCTGTATGACACACACACACACAGAGGGAGAGAGAGAGGGGAGAGAGAGAGAGAGAGAGAGAGAGAGAGAGAGAGAGAGAGAGAGAGAGAGAGAGAGAGAGAGAGAGAGAGAGCATAACTACATTTTAATGTACATAAAAGTTCTGATATAGGAAGAAATTATTAGTAATTTATTATATAAGTGATTTTTGGCTTTTAAAAATTTTTCAGCCATCTACCAGAAGAAACTACTTCAAAATTTGCAAAATTACTTTAACACTACACAGCCATTTTAATTTTCATTGGTTTCTGTTTGACAAATTTTACACTGTCCAGTTTTACTAAGTATATTTAATACTATCAAAGTTATAATTTAAATTTTGATAGTCTTTTTTGGCCCTGACAAGATATTAAACTATCATAGGGGTGGTCCCTTAAATAGTTTATACCCTACCTCCACTTTCTCCCTTTCTTTAACCTATATTCTTCTTCCTTGGATAAGAATCATGGATGTCACCAGCCATTGGCTACTTATGACATAATGTTAATAATTTTTAATACTAGATGAAACATTCTCTTCTTTACTATTCCTTAGTGATGTGAAAACTCAGCCTGTGAGACTATATAGTAATTTTATTTTTTCCATCTAGGATTATAAAACATGTCAAACAAGTGCTGATATGACTAATGAATAAAGCTGAGGTTCCTAAGTCTCTTAACCATCTTTTGAAATTTTGCTATCAATCAGTAATATACAAGTGTATCTATAATCTGAATCAACTAAAAATAATGATGTAATTATAGCAGGATTCTTGATTAAAATAGCTAAAAGAAACAATATTATAGTGTTACTTTCGTATACATCTGCCATGATATATCTTTTATGATTAGTCCAAAGAATCGGCTTGTAGTGGTAAAAAAGCAAAAATTTTTATTTTAATCCATAATGTTAACATATAAAATCTTATTTCATTATTAAAATCTGTCTTTAAAAAAAAAAAAAAAACTGAAGTAAAACCAAACAGTACCTTTCATTTATTGACATCTTTTTAATCTAATTCAAATTAATAAAGAAAATATTTTAAATTACATTTTCTCCTTATCCTGTCTCAAGTTGGGGAATTTTTTATCAAAAGTTATCCATGCATTTATAGAACATTTTTCAAGAAATTGCCTCTACAGTAAAAAATAGTATTTGCAATAAAAACAACTATTATTTCATTATAGAAAAAATGACACTTCAAAACAAAAAATGTGGCTAAATATTTCAGGCCAGTGTAGATTTTATACAATAGCTTTGCAAGGAAGGGTTAAGTAATATCTTATCTTAAATGGTAAACTCCATAATAATAACTTGCAAAGGTTATGTATGTTATAATTACAGGTTATGTAAGTTTGTTACAGTAATTTCTGCTCTGTAGCAGTGATATTAAAAGTTTTTTTTTTAAAATAAAAAACCATTTTACAATTATATACTCTTTTTAATAAAAATTACTTTTAAAAGTGTGTTGTTAAAGGGCCAAAATTTTTAACAAGGAGTATATAGGAAATATTTTTAGATTTTTTTCGCATTTCACTTAAATCAATTGCATTGGTTAACATAAAAATGATTAGGGAATAAAATAAGACAATGTACTATTTTTTAATTTTATTATGAAATGAGCTAATATTCAAACTAATTGAAAAAGAAATAATCAACAGATACAGAAAAAAAAAACATGAAATGGAGGATCTCAATATTTAATCAAAAACCAATTTTAACTTAAACTATTATCTTTTTTTAATTAATTTCTAAAAATAAAAAAAAATTTAATGAACATATGAATAAATTTTACCTGTACAGTAATATGTGTAACAGTATCAGAGAATTTAACTTTCTGCCTAGGATTTGATTGGAGACTTGTAGGCCTGTTAATAACTGGTAATGGAGGTGGTATTAAGTGTCTTCCTTCATCTCGTTCTACCTCATTACCATCTTCACTTATTTGTGAACTAGATGAACTGCTACTACATGAACATGATGAATGTTGGCAGTCACATTCTGATGAACCTACTCACAAAAACAATTTGAATTATAATAAATTCAAAGCAACTTCTTCAACTAGTTTCAGGTTCAAGTTATGATCATAAGACCAATAATCTGAACCTTGATAATTTGATAACTTTAACTTGAAGGTTTCAGTTTATAGATCATAGGATTATTAATGGGATTATATAAAAAAGACTGAAATGAAAATAGCGAAAATTCTGGTTAATCATACAACTATTCCAGATTATTGATCATAATTTGTAAGTTCCAAAACACAAAGTGAAATTTTATTTAGTTAGGACCTATGAGCCTGACCAATGACAAATATGTAAGAGGAACTAGCCACCTATAAGTGGCTGGTTCTTATGCAGTAGTGAATAGTGGCTTGTAAAGTACCAGTTATTTAATTATCTAAAGTACCAGGTATTTTGTGATTATACTCTAACAACAATGGTGAACAGTGGAGAAAAAGTAATAACAGTAAATTTTAAGCCTTCATATGTTGACCTTCCTTATTTCAAGGCTTAATAAAATAGGCTTTTTCTTTTTTTATGTAAGCTAATATTTAACAGATCCCTGGTAGCCAACAATACAAATAAGTAAATCAATGAACCCAACAAGAAAGTTACGTTTTATACGTGTAATCTCATAGTAAATGATCAGATCTCACAGTTTTATAATAAAAATTGTTTATTAAAAAATACAGAGATTATTTTTTTTTTTTTTTGCTAATATTAATTGACATCAATTGTCTTTTAATCAGAGCTTCATCTTTAAAAGTTCTACAAACTTCAAAATGGAAAAACTTTAAGATTCAGATTGCCAATACATATATGGTCAATGGTAAAAATTTAGTAAATCCTGTCTTTCCCATATAAATGAAAAATTACATAATTCAACAGAAAAAAAAGCATAGATAATAAAAATTCCAATAATTAACTTAATGATTCAAATATTTACATCGCAATAAAGAAATAATTATGTAAAAAGTGGAGTCAGTTGGAATGAAATGGTTTTAAATGTTACAAATTAAATCAAATTTTTTTCACAGCTGTCTGCAGGAAAATCACCATGATAATCAGTTTTAAGAAATCATCTATAAACTTTTTTCTTACTGTGAAATCAGACAGCCTTGCAGCTCATTTGTATGAATTGGTTGACTGATTTGTATGATACTCTGGAAGTTTCCAGACATCTAGCGCAGGTTTCCTGAGCACGATTAAGTTAATGCTAACCATCTATATGAGTGTGATGTAATAGATATACAAAACTACATTAAAATTTGTCTACATTTTGGACATATCAATTACTCTTCATCACTCATACCAATCGCAATTACATTAATGGATAACACAATTCCACTTAAATAATTCCAATTTTATAATATTTTTTAATGTACTGAGCAGTGAAATTAAGGAAGTTCTTTCTCTTGGTACACCTTATGCACACATACGGCTCATTCTCAAAAAATTGGGAGTATAAGAAGTTATCTGATAGCAGCCATTATTGTAAAAAGGACAATGAAGTTCTTAGTAGCTGATCTTCCACTGTGAACTTTTGTAGCCACCCCACCCACTGAGATAGAAGAAAGAAGTGCTAAAAGTGATGCCTGGTTACTACCCTAACCTTTATTGTAATGAATATTTGCTTTTCTCATTTGCCTACATGGAAGGTTTGCTTGGTGAAAGAAATTCTGATCTCTTGTATTAGTGAATGTTAAAACTGTATTAGTGCTCTTAATGTTCAGACCTTAAATCAAAACCAGAAAAATTATAGTTACAAAATGAAAAATTTAAATAATTAATATAAATTTAATTATAAATTTTATTATTAAAAAAAAAATTGTAATTTACTTACGTGAATGGGAACTACAATCAGATATTTGGTCAGCTTTCTCTAATGCTGCATCTGCCATGGCACCATTTCCAACTATTCTTGCATAATGGTGAATATCCATAAATAAATCATGCTCATTAAGATCTATGGCCAACCGGAAGGCCTTATCAAACATTTTATACCTAAATTAGAAAAAGGAAAAAGTTATTCATATTTCAGGACTGTATTTCATAAAGAAAAAGAAATATGATAAAACTGTAATAATATTATAGTACATAAACTTAAAATAAAAGAGAAGTTTATTTTAATACATAATCCTAATACCATCCTATGAAAATACAATCATGTGTTTGTTGGAAAAATGTATAAATAATGAAATGTATAATAATGAATTTTCATAATTTATATTATAATGAATTTTATTAATAATGAATTTTTGTATAAATAATGAATAATGAAAATTCATTATTAATTCCCTGAAAATTAACAGGTTCATTATTAATTCTCTGAAAATTAACAGGTAGATCTTGATACTTTTTTCTTAAAAAAGAACAATGTAGAATATTACATAAATCCATCTTATAACTAAATAGACAGAACCCAAAAGGAAATTTTAAAAGAAAACATTAGTTATAAAAAGTTAATTAGAAGGATCATCTTTATACTACTAATTTTACAGTCTTACCCTTCTGTATTTATTCACAATGAAATCAATGAAGTTTTAACTTACCCCAAATTTTAATCCAAAATCACCACTTTTTTTAAACAATTACTTTTTCTTTTTTTTCAAAAATTTGAAAGAGAGGGAGAGAAAATTTCAAAACATAAATATGATAATATTGAATTATGACAGTCAATTCACTTAGTTACAGAAATATATTTTAGGGAAAATATGTAAAATTTTCATAAACTAATAAATTTTGCTATTAATAGCATATAATTTTAGCTACTCAAACAAAATTTACTAATTTTAGTATGACCTTCAATCATATCTCTAACCCATTTGAATGCAATATTTTGTTTTCTACAAATAA
Organism: Lycorma delicatula; assembly: GCF_047948215.1. NCBI lineage: Eukaryota > Metazoa > Arthropoda > Insecta > Hemiptera > Fulgoridae > Lycorma > Lycorma delicatula. The sequence continues at coordinate 63,768,062 of NC_134460.1, read as the reverse complement.
TAATGTGCATGAACAACTTGGGCTCACACATTTTCACTTGCAACACCGACATATGCCAAGCTAGAATTTATTCTTGAAAATCAAAAACAGAGGAATATTTTCAATCATTCATGATATGAGAGCGAAGTGTGCATCATCAGACAACCAAAGAGATTCAAGAAATACATAACTCTTTACATTTTGCAGAACAGTTATTCATTTAAAATGGTTCTGTAATTTAAATATGCGAGTTTCAATTCCTGGATTGTTTGAATCCTTAAAGAAATAATTAAATTATTCTAACAATATTCTAGTAAGTAAACTTTATGAAGCAGAATGTACTTCAGCAGAATGTTACAAATGAAACCGTCTGATTGCTAATTAAAACTTTCAACAGTAGTTAGGGTTCATACAGTGTCACAACCTTCATTAGTTGATGAATCAACCCAAGATTAGAAATTATCACACAATTTTCTAATCCATGAGCAGAAACGATTTAATCATTACAACAAAGCTGAAAGTGATAGTGAAATTTCATAGTTTCTTTGAACTAATTATTTTAATAAAATTAGTTAAGATCAATGTTATACTGTCACCTAACAACCCTCATTATTTCAGGATTTAACTGATAACATATGCTTGCCAAATTAATAGCACAACTTTTTAACCTAAAATTTTAACAAATCAATTCAAGATCATCACTATGCAGAAAAATTATGACTGGTTTAATTTTTACCTTCAACTTTAAATATCCAATTGTGAAGAAATGCATATATAAGAGTAAAAGTTGAAAAGTGAACAATTGTAAACTTATTTAAATAAGTACTAGTTTTATATTTACATTTAAATAATGATAATACTGTATTCACAATAAAATAAAATACAATTTCAAACCTCTTTTATACATTTCCACCCCTTATTATTTGCCTGAGATATTCTCAATTAATTTAAGCACCTTAAAAGATGATGAAAAAATCTCCTAGTCAAATCTCTCACAGGATCTGCAAATTCCATCTCAGTTGTAGAACTTAAAGGTCTTGTAGGAACGTGAAAACTGCCAAGAGCCGTTTCTAACTGAACTAAAAACAGAAGACAGAACAAATAAAATTATCTGAACATTAACTTAACCAAGTCTAAATAAAACTTAAATGTGTTTTAATAAACAAAATACAGCCATTAAAAAGAAAATCAAATTCTAATTTTTAACTGTTTTATTCAAACATAAAAACTATGCAGAACCTAAGATTGTGAATAATTATAATGATTTAATATACTGATGAAACATAATGCTAATAATGATGAATCATACCATAACTAATGGTGCTCCTGTAACTTGTAATGATTATATAACTACTACTTTGTACTTGTAAATCAACGTTTAGTCTATATTATCAAACCAATCTGAATTTTGATCTGTGAATGGAACATATAAATAGCTATCTGATGTTAAGGTTTCATCCATTTCATGATGTTTTTGTCAATATTTTGTCTTTTCAGAATATAAAGTGGAAATACAAAACCACTTTAACCTTATTTCATTCCTTAAGGATGGTTTATATAGAAATCTGACATTAATTTTTGTGAGAATTTTGTATTTGGTATTTGTGTAACAAAATGTTTATTTTTTCTTCAACATGTTACAATATATATTGAAATTAGAAAATTCATGATTATTATTTTTTATTCTTGTATAGGAATGCGTAAAGGGAATTGTGTACAGATGAATAATTCCTGCTTTGTCTTACCATCAGTACTTATTTCCTTCTTTCATAGATGTCTGTTCATTGCAATTGTCAACTTCAGTATACCTAAAGTTAATTTTATATACATTTTTCTTCAATTATATTATAATAGTATAATAAATTTCTTTTTTTACATTACTGTCATTATATAATCATTGTTTACCATAAATGTTAAATGTGGGTACACTCAATTCTTTTGAGTGGTTTCAAATGGAGTAAAAACTGGCAGGGTTTCTATCATTTTGAAAAATAATAAGCATCCAATATTAGATTTATTACACAAAATAAGGAATGGTTATTCCTGTTGCCTTATTCATTTACCAGAATATACTGTCACAAATCACCATTCCAAATTATTAAAACACACATTACATTCAATCCTATTTATGTGACAACTTCAATTCATTCACCAGTGAGCAGTTTTTGATATAATAAGATCACAGCTTATTATGGCGGAGAAACTGTCTGAATTAGTTACACATGTTTAAAACTCAACTAACTGTTCATTTATTATTTATGTAATTTATTAATTAGGATTTTATATTAATATGATGTATTTTTATTTATTTATTAATTCAAATATTTTATTTTATTGTAATGAAATGAAGAAGTGTAACCATTATAAATTTTGACCAAATCAGGCTCACAGGGCTTAATTAAGTTGGTTACTTTATTTGCATTTTATACTTTTTATTTTTAAAATTTTTATTATGTCAACAGACTATTTTAAAATGCAAGGTTAGATGGATTTATTCAGAAAAGACTGATTATCGATAATCATGGCATGATTCATTTTTTATCACACATTCTTTCTAAAAGTATAATTTTATCATAGTATGTCTTCATGCTTGCAAATAGAAGAAACTTTTCCCACAGAAAGTGTTAAGTTAGTGTGCGTACATGTACTACACAGACTGAGAAATTCTCAGAAATGGTGGTGGGGATAAACCAGTGAGACCATAAAAAAGACACAGTTTGTGTTGGGATTTGTCGCGGTGAGTTTTAGTGCAGTGTCTTTGTTCAAAAAACTGTTCAGGAGGTTTGCAATCTATGTTTTATTCTGTATACAGGTATGAGAATCTATTATTAAAGGCCTCTCTGTAAAAATACTTCATGGATCCATTAGAAAATTACTTATCTGTTGACTATTTTATAAAAAAATATTAAAAATGTTACACGTTATAATGACAAATTATGTTCAAAATTATAATTAGAATTAATTTCAGATTGGCCAATTTCATATTAGCATGGTATTAATAAGATGATTTATAAAATTCTGATAAGTACAAGTAAATAAGTAATAAGGGATCTACAAATTTCAAGTAGACGAATTATGGGTGTAAGTCAAATTATTCTATATGTAAAATTATTCACTGCTGTTAGTAACATTTTTTGATGTGTTGAGTTACTGAAACTGGTTTTTTTGTAAAAACGAAAGAGCAAATTTAGGATGTAAACTTATCAAGCAGCATAGTCTTAATACATTGTTTCGCAAATCCCAACATTTGTAAGTTCATTTTATTTATTTTTTTTATTCTTAAAAATATTTTTTTAAATTAAAATTTTTATTTTTGTAAATAATTTAAATTTGGTGTAGTATAGAAGCTTACAACAAAATGACGCCCAAACAGGGACCGGAAGCTTACAATAGCCACCCAACCAGTAATATTTAATATTGCTTTATTATTATCATTTATGATCGCATTACGTATTAAAATTTCAATTTTACCAGCTCTTTCAAAGCATTCAGCTTACCAATAAATTTTATAGCAGTTAAAAGATAGAATGAATAAGAGGAAATATTTATTATTTATTTTAAAATTAAATTAAAATTATAGGATGCAATTTTATAATATAAACTTTTCATTAGTAATTCTGTATTTTAAATGGGTTTTATTTCAACATGAATATGCTTCAGCAACACATAATGCTGGAAGGATAAATGAAAACGTATTTTAAACACTTATAATGATAAAAACTAATGCAATTTATTGAAATTTATGTACTCATACACAAATGTACTAATAAGTACTCAGAACTGATAAAATATCTACCAGTTATTCTTTGTATACTATATGTGCTACATACATTCTTACCTTCTCTTTCTGAAGTTAGAGGAAGTCGAAGAATATGGTTTGTAATATGGTGTAAACAAGCAAGACAAACATAACCAGAAGTATCCCAGTTTAAAGTGAGAAGTAGGTTTACTGCTTTATCTGTTTGACCAAGACTAAGATACTGAGCTACTAAAACATCAGCAGTGAAACCAGGACTATGAATATCATTTAACATACCACCTCCACCTACTAATCTTACCACAGCCAGAGGACCTCTGAAAAATAATTGAAAGAAAAATAAACTCAAAATCATCTAAATAAACACATGTTTTCAAACATAATAATGCTTTAATATGTAGCAGTTCAAATGTTGTAAAACTGATATTAATATTCAATTACAATTTTAGTTACTTTGCAGTGAATTAACTAAGCATCAGGTTAGCCATTTCAGCACTGAAATATTAACTAACTTTAAATGCTGCACTTAGATGCTATCATATAATCTTAAATCTATAGATAAAAGAGATTATTACAAGAGATATCAGTACAAGTCAACTGTCTTGGACTACATGTATAACAGGATGGATTTTTACATCAGTGAATTTACTTACTTAATTAACTTATAATTTTCAGAGTATTACAGATCATGAAATACTGAAGTTAGCCTATGTCAGTATATACCAATATATGCAATAATGCTGAACTGCAAAAACAATAATATTTAACACCAAATTAAAAATAATAACAATATTTTCATAGTTTAAATGCATTTAAAATGCCCTAGAAAAAATAATAAACATGAGAGAGTGTTATATTAATTTTCCATGCTTTTGTGTATTAAAATGTTTTTTATTATTAATAAATATGATTTTTAAATAATATTTATTTTTAAATATCTCTGTATACTTTTTATTTGCTATTTACATTTCTAATCATGTTAACATTTAAAAAAAAAACTATCTTTAACATTCATCTCAATTAACAAGAAAAGAGGAAAATACAATTCACACCTATCCTTGGACAGCATGGGCCATATAATTTCCTTATGGACAATTTTTAAAGGTCACTCATAATTCTCTTCCCAGAAAAACAGCTTGAACTACAATCTTGTGTATGGAGTATCAGGATAGTACTAGTATCAGAAATAACATATAAATTTCAAACACATTAAATAGTGCTGAATGAAGGGAGCTGTAGAAAGTAGTAGAAAGATACACTTTCCCACAGAAGTTTATCCAGTTAGTAAAAATGATAATGGAAAGGAAAGCGATGATGAAGACATGAAGAAACAAAAGTAATTTTTAAAGTAGAAGTAAAAAAAAGGTGATATGTGAACTTTTATTTAATTATGGTATTGTGGAAAACAAAGTACATGAAAACATCTGCTAATCAGTTTAGTATATCTGCTTATCAGTTTAGTTGATGAAAACATCTTTCAGAGAATAAAAAAATAAACACATAAAAGTATGAGGAATAAAATGAGAAAAAGCATCATGGAATAAATACAAACAGAAAATAGAGCATTTTATAGCATCAAGAAGCTTTTTAAAAACAGGCTTGCATCTAGAGCAGTAAAAATGAAAATATATGAAAATTTGGTTAGAGCAGTTATAATACATGATTTAAAAATATGGTTAAAACCTGACTGTGGTAAATAAACAAAACCTAAGAAGATTTGAGAAGTTGCTGTGAAGGAAAACTTTAGGACTAGTGAAAATTGATGAAGAATGGAGACTACAGACAGAAGAAGAACTACCTTGAGACCTTAATTATTAGGAAAATATGGTGAAATTCATTAAATCTCAGATAATAATTACATGTATAATAATTTTATCAAACATGGAACGTTGGTATGACTGTATAATTAAAAAACCCACTTATCAACAATTTTTATGTATTCAAGTGCTTTTGGAATAGAATTCCATCATCAGGAACTTAAAAATGTATATTATATTCTTAATAAAACGAAAACTTCGTTGTCATGTGTAAAGTTGTTCTGAGTAAAGTATATAAAATATAACAGTGATTATCATGTGTTCAAAATTATGTCGACTTAATGTTCTGTCATTATGAATGTATCCACCGTTATGGTAAAATGGAATGGGAACGATATGGTCAACTCACTCTATAGTTATTATTTAGTACTTGCTTATACAATCTATCATTATCAAATCTTGTTTGTTTGCTTATTAATTTATCATTGTTAAAATATATATCGTACTTTTCTAAATTATTGGTAAGGTATATATTATCTGAAAAATCGAGTATGTCAATAAAATTTTCTGGGTTATAATAATGGTTGTTATTTATATCTTTAGCGAAATTAGATTTTTCTATTTGATCTCTTTTTATACAATTCATATGTTCTTGTATTCTAACAGAGAATGACTGATTGCTCTTACCAATGTATTTTAATTCACAATATGCGCATTTTAAGCTATATATGCCTTGTCCATCTAAATTAATTTTATTACCGTTTTTTATTGTTTTAGATGGATCTATATTATTTATATATTTTATTTTTTATTATTAGTTACATAAGCACTTTTTAAACCAAACAATTTAAATATTTTGTAGAAATTTCTGTAATTTATATTATACTCGATTTTAGTATAGATATTATTGTTGTTATTAGTTAATTTTGTTATCTTTTATGTAGATTTTGTATTTTATTATACTAAGTAATTTGTTTATTAAATTCTTGTTATATCCGTTAGCTATGGCGATGTATTTGATATTTATTTCGTTTTTTAATTTTATATCATCATATGTTAAATATTTTAATTCTCTATATATCAATATGTTAAAACGAACAAAGATTTGATGATGATATATTGTATAAGCTAGTACTAAATAATAACTATAGAGTGAGTTGACCATACCATTCCCATTCTACTTTACCTAGACTTACCTTACGTCCGGGATTAATCTGGACAGTCCTGGTTTTTTAGTGCTATCTAGGGTTGCAAAAATGTTCGGGGTTTGAGAATTTTATAACTAGCGAGGATTTTATTTTTAGTTTTAGACCTACAAGTTTGATATGGCATTTTTAAACATTCCCTTACAGTCGTGCCTCTCAGCTGACCTTGGAGCAAGCGCTGACATTGATTTTGATGGAAGCGTGGCTACCAGTCTCGCCACAATCTTTTACTTAGTCATTTGGCAACACCACAGGGGTAATGTGTTTATGTTATTTTCATGTGTGAAGTAACTCGTCTACATGTTTTTGATCATTCTATCTATTAGTTTTTTGTCTCATCGTTTAGCAATGGGCAAAAGTAAATGTGTGTTTAATGTTAACCTGCAACAGGAATACAAATTTTTGAAATTGTATAATGGCAGTAACAACGGACAAATTTATTGCACATTAGGTACTGGAGAATTTTCTGTTGCACATAAAGAAAAGGGTGGTATTGAAGACCATGTGAAAACAGCTAAACACTGGAGTGCTACTTTAGCAAACATAAGAGATTTTTTTAAAGCCAAAGATGGGAATAACAATAACAGTGAGATTTGGAGTGTGCTGCTAAAGAAGCTACATTTTCATACCACACTGCCAGACATGAACTCAGTTTCAAAACATCAGACAGCACATCTAAACCGGTTAAAAGTTATATGACCCAAAATTTTCATCTGCTAGAACCAAAACTGAGGCAATTATTGTTAATATTATTTCACCATTTATATTTGATAATGTGTTGCGTTCTTTGAAAAACATTAATTATGTAATAGTAACAATGGATAGTTCAAACAGAAGTGGAGTAAAACTTGTTTCGATTGTTGTAAGATATTTCAGTCTGGAGAAAGGAATTCAAATTAAACTTTTAAATTTCGATTAAGTGTCAGGTGAAACTGCTCAAATTTTGACTCAGTATCTTTTTCACTATGTGAAAAAATACAAACTTGAAGAAAAGTTGATTTGTTATACTGCTAACACTAACAGTAATTTTGGTGGTGTGAAGAGAAAGGGGAATGAAGATATGTTCAGAAAAGATCAAAGTGACTCAGATAGACCTATTTTAGGAATTGTTTGTTCAGCCCACTTTGTACACAATTCAGTACAATCAGCATCTCATTCTCTATTCCTGGACATAGACGTTATTGTTATAAAAACTTATAAATATCTTCACATATATACAGCAACAGTAATGAAACTTAAAGAGTTCATGAATTTATGGAAATAGATTACAAAAACGTATTATCTCTAGCAGCACAAGGTCCCTAGTTTGTTAGCTGCAATAGAAAGAATTCTTTCCATTTTTTTTGGCCTAAAATCATACTTTTTATTTTGTGACAAATGCCCAAAATTATTATTTGATTTTTTGAAAATGAAAAGTGAACTATTTTTGAAATTTTTATATGGTACTCTAAAGTTATTTAATAATGTAGTTCTGAAATTGGAAGCTAATTCTATCACAGCAGCAGAAGCATTTCAGACATATTCTGAATTAATATGTCAACTTCAGCAAAGAAAAACCCACAAATTTATACAATCTTCTGCCAAAGAACTGCTATGCACCCTAAAAGAAAATAATGATGTTCAGGAACAAAAATTCTTCTCAAGCATAGACAATTTTTATAATTCTATTAACCAATACTTAAGAGTTGTGGAGAACCAGTTTTGATAAAGTTAGTAAGTTTCAGCAGATAAATTTATGAACTCAAATTGCCTGATCTTATTTAGAACAGAGTACACAAGTTGTTAATGAAATTATAAAAAATTACATAAATATTGATGACCTATTTATCTGATGAACGTACATTGTTGAACCAGGTAATTAAAAACCAAAAGGTTAGGTTTGGTTCAAGTTCTGAAAACGTACCAGATACTACTGAAGAGAAGCGGAAAGCAATTTTTAAGGTGTTTCAAAAGACTGATATTTCATGTTGCAATATTTCTAAAATGGTTGAGTTTGCGATGTCTTTGCCTGGGACATCTGCTCCACTTGAGAGAGTTTTTTCAATTACAGGGAACATTCGGTCTGCAGAAAGGGGTAGGTTTTCATTATCTAAACATCTAACATCTACTAAATCTTAAAATTAATTAAAAACTTTCTTGTTGTGAACTTTATGATGTAATTAAAATGAACAAACCATTTCTGAAAAATATCAAGTCTAGTGAAAAATACAACTGAATAAATAAAGTTTAATGTTTCAGTAAACTGTTAAGACTTTTAAGTAATTTTAAAAATATGTCCTGGGTTAGATCCAAAAATATGGTAAGCCTAACTTTACCATAACAGTGGATACATTCATAATAACAGGAAGTTCAAGTCGACACAATTTTAAACACATGATGACCACTGTTATATTTTATATATTTTACAAATTACAATGAAGTTTTAGTTTAATTAAAAATATTATATACATTTGTAAGTTCCTGATGATGGAATTCTAATCTGAAAGCACTTGAATGCATAAAAAATTGTTGATAAGTGGGTTTTTTAATTAGTAATTAAATAATTAGATGGCTGGATCACATTAATAAAATGGACAACATAAAACCTCCAAAAGATAATTTTGAAAGAAAGGCTTAATACAAGGGAAGGAAGAGACAGACTGGGGAAGAGGAGGCTGTCTTGTTGACAATAGTACACTAAGCAAACCACCTACTTGAACACAGCATTTTTTTTTTTTTACCAGCAACAACATAACAAATCATGTGGGGACTCTACAGACTTCCTATGGGATCAGTAATCTTGAGTTTATTGGTAAAATTATCGCTTTACTAATAAAATTTGATGAATGTCTTAAGCTCTTTGTATATCAATAAATAAAACTACCACTTACTTATTTTCATTTGAATATCACAATTTCAATTTGGATTTCCGTATTTATTATATAATACTCATAACATTTAGAATAGATATAGATATGACTACAAAACATTACAAAGCAATTATATTTAAAGTTACCTTTCAAATAGTAAGAGTAAAAATCCATCAGTTACTGCTAATGAACTTGTGCATAATAATGCATCAGCTTTCTTATTCCAAACCATATGTAAGAGAGTTGGTTGATGCCTAAACAATAAAGGTCCATTTTATAAATGAAAAAAATAAAATCAATATAAAAACTAACATTACAATAAATAATTCTATAAAAATTTAGGATGTTTACTATGGTTGTATTAGTACATGCATATAAATACTGCAGTATGTAAAAAAGGTAAAATGTAACTGGAATTTAAACTTAAAATCCTTTATAAACACAAAAATTAATAAAGGTAACATTAAACAGACATGCAGTATAGAAAATACAAACAACCAAAAATAAATCAAACCAGCCATGGAGATGAAAAATAAACATTTATAATTAAAATATAATTCACAGAGAAAATGTGCATTTGCAAATAAAATCGAATTAAACAACAAAATTATAGTCCATATCTTTAATACTTTATGAATGAGTTCCCTTTATTCTAAAATATCATTAAAAAAATACAAGACAAATGCCCTTATTTTTCTTTTGCCATTTGATGAATTTCAGTTTAGAATCAAATTATCATCAATTGTTCACATACTACAGATTACTCAGATTCCACTCTAAAATATAGTACATTATAAGGAGTAATCTTATCAAACAAATAATATACTCATAACCAATACAACATATTCTATGTAAAAAAATCATCATGTAATGTTTTCTTTGTATACATTTACTTGTCTTAATTATATCTAATAAAAGTTTGTTCAACATGATCATGTAGTAAGGGATAGAAAAACTGATGAGTGGTTTGACATGCATACCAAAACATTAAGTACCTTTCTCATTTACTTCATTACGAAAATCAATTTACAAGCATTATATAGAAGATTTAATTTAAATAAACTGAGTAAAAATGAAGTCATAAACTGAGATGTCTTAACAATAAATGATGAAATACCTAAAAAGTGTAATTTCCTAGTTAATAATAAATACACTCATGCCACACCAGTATGTCATATAAAACATGCCATTAATAGTCTTTATTCTATAAATATAAATGTTATAAATAATAACTTAAAAAAAAAAAAAAAATAAAAACATTAACATTACAGCTGTAATTTTGGTAATAATTAAGATATTTACTGTAGTTGATATAGATGTTTGGACACACACATACTGAATTTGAAATGCTCTCATATGTAAAACAGAAAAAAAATCATTCTATGTAATAATAATGAACATTAGTAGCTGAATTAAAATGTGTAATTAACTAAAACTCTTTTTAGCCCTTCTTGTTTCAAACAGTCAACTGAGTCAATATGAAAAATCACATCAAGAATAAGCATGATCTGACTACCTGTTTTAAGTTTTCTACATTTTCAATATTTCTTAACACACAGCATTAAAAATCCTTGTATTTAGTTATAATGATAGCTGAATTCTTATTACCTTTTTTTCTATTATTAGTCTCTATAAAATGAAATTCAGAATGCTTGGTGCAGAAAAGCATCTTTGTATTACAGTATTATTAGTAATGATGAGCTACTTAAGATAACTTGTTGTGGAGTAGTATTTATGTAAGGCGGTACTCAAAATGCCTGTAATTTTTAATGCATAAAACTATTTTAGTTATCTTATGATGTTATGAAACTATTTAAACAAAAAACTGTTTGCTGTGAGATAGAAGCTATGTGATATATTAACACTGCATTTTATTATGAATTTAGTAATGCTATGGCATTGTGGTAGTGTTAATTTAAACATGACACCGCCAATCATCTGTTTTTAAACCATGGCAAATGAATACTTTTTTGATCAGAAAACTAAGAATTTTTTTACAATATGAAAGTTAATTGCCTATGTAGTTATTATAGTTACAATAAAGCATATTTGGTAATAAAAGTCTTTAACTAAGTATGTAATCACATTAATATAACAGTACTGATTATTTCTTAATCTTTGTTTTCTGTATAATTACAATATACGAGGTCTGCTTAGAAAATAATGGAACTTAATTTTTTTAATCTTTATTATTAATTTTACAGATTATTGGTCCTTGTATCTTCAAAGTACTCCCCATCCCCTACTCAAACACTTTTCCCAGCAGTGTTTACACTTCACGAAGCAGTCCCTTTTTTTTGCTGTTTAGCCTCCGGTAATTACCGTTCAGATAATACTTCAGAGGATGAATGAGTATGAGTGTAAATGAAGTGTAGTCTTGTACAGTCTCAGTTTGACCATCCCTGAGATGTGTGGTTATTTGAAACCCAACCACCAAAGAACACCGGTATCCACAATCTAGTATTCAAATCTGTGCAAAAATAACTGACACTACTAGGACTTTAATGCTGGAACTCTCGACTTCCAAATCAGCTGATTTGGGAAGACATGTTCACCACTAGACCAGGATAGTAGTCCTGGATAGCTTCATTTGAAATGGCCTTTCAGGTTCGATAAATTTACTTTAATGTCATCAATAGTTACAAGATGGTATCATTTCATCACCGATTTTAATTTTGGAAATAAGAAAAAACTGCAAGGAGCCACGTCTGACGAGTAGGGAGGCCATTCAACTAATTTTTGACACAAAACTGATGAATTGAAAAAGCTGAATGTGCAGGCACATTGTTGTAGTGAAGAAACCACGAGTTGTCTTGCCACAACTCTGGTCTTTTTTTGCTTTTTTTTCATGTAACTGTTGTAAAATGCCTTGTTAGTATGCACAGTTCACTGTCTCATCTTGAAGCAAGAATTCAAAATGCACAATTCCATTAAAAATCTAAAAAACAGACATCATCCTTTGACATTGGACGAGATTGATGTGTTTTCTTGAGGCGTAGAGATCCTTTGTCAATCCATTGTAATGAGTGAACTTTTGTTTCAATGTTGTAGCCATAAACCAAGCTTTTGCCTCCCGTTACGATCCTTTGCATGAATGTTTCATTATCACTGGCTTGTTCAAGAAGTGGCCGACAAATGTCCAGTTGATATTGTTTCTGCTGTTCTTATTAAACATTGAACAAACTTTGCTGTAACTCAATGCATGTTCAATTTTTCATTCAAAAAGTCATGGCATGATACAATTGAGATGCTAACCTATTCTGCAAGTTCTCTGAGAGTCAATAGGCGATTTGCATGCACCAGATTGTTGATTTTCTGAATTTGGGTATTATCAGTTGAAATCGAAGGCCCTCCTGGTGAATGGTCATCTTCAATTGACTGACAACCACTTTTAAATCATGAAGACCATTCATAACATTGTGTATGACTTAGAAAATCATATCCATAAGCTTGTTTCTGTGAAAGATTTCTCCTGTTTCATGCAAAATTTTACGTTGTATTTTTGCTCCTGAAAATTGCATATTACAAAACTAACTCATGTTGTACTCAAATACCAATAACACAAAAACTAAATGAGATATCAACAATCCAAGAAGATGTGGTTACAGAGGAGGTTATGTGGAACGTAATGATACCAACCATACATCAATAAATATCTCAGGTGGCACATAATTAAAAAGTTTTGGTTATTTTCTGCACAGACTTCTAGAAGTAGATGGTACATAACCTGGATTATATGAATTTTCATTGAAATATTGTAAATATGGTTAATAAGTTATATCTAAGTGTTGTTAATAGGGTTATATTTCTAGTGGTAAACAGATCACAAGTAATTGTAGCAGCAACTAATATTTCAGTTGTCTATACTTTAATCTTGTATTTTTTACCAAAATCAAAATATTAAGTTAAATCTTAGTTATTTTATTTTTTTACATTCTACACAGAAAAAATTGACTAGGGCAAATTACTACTTTGTTTCCTAACTGCTAAATTATTTAAAAATGTTAACATCATTAAAAGTGTTTTTTTCTTGATACAGCATTATTAAATCCTAATAATACTAAATCACATAGTATAGTTTCTGAAAGATAATGAAGAGGCACTATTAAAAGCAATCCCCTACCCAATTAATTAAAATATGCTTAAAAAATAAAATCATTTATCAACCATCTAATGATTACGCTAAACTTAGAAACTGAACTGATCTTCATAATAATGATAATAAAAAACTTTACTGTTAATTATTAAAACTGAATATAATTAAATGATGATTAAAAAATAATTACAAGAGAAGGTTTCTATTTTTCTAGAAACATAGTAATAATATATCTAATATAATAGTAATCTGCAATAAAACTTCAAAACAAAGAACAACCTGAAGTAAGCACCAAGATCAAGTAAAACAGATGGAGTAACATCTTCACTAATTAACTGCATTTTTACACATGCTAAGGCACAGTCAAAACACTGGAACTGACAACGTTCATTGCCAACAATTACAAGGCAACCATCTGGATGCCAGCAAACTAATGTAGGAATCTGTGGATGAGAAACAGTACAATAATGAACAAAATACTTGATATACATTTGAAGCACTACAAAATTAAAGTATGATGGCAACGTACAAAAACATAAAATCCATCATAATTTAAAAAAAATAACATATAATGGTAAATAAAAAATAAACAGTGGACTAGTTAACTATAAATGCAATCAGTAACCATCACAAACATTAAAAACACCACTAACCTTAAAAACACATAGCATGCACGATAATTATGAATAACATAATTCAAGGAAAAAAATCTAAAATTACTACATGACATGTAATTTTTGTCAAAATTCTAAAACACAAATTATTTATGAATGTGAAAATAGGAGGAGAAAAGATTATAGAGGTAGAAGAATTTTGTTATTTGGGAAGTAGAATTACTAAAGATGGACGAAGCAGGAGCGATATAAAATGCAGAATAGCACAAGCTAAACGAGCCTTCAGTAAAAAATATAAGTTGTTTACATCAAAAATTAATTTAAATGTCAGGAAAAGATTTTTGAACGTGTATGTTTGGAGTGTCGCTTTATATGGAAGTGAAACTTGGACAATCGGAGTATCTGAGAAGAAAAGGTTAGAAGCTTTTGAAATGTGGTGCTATAGGAGAATCTTAAAAATCAGATGGGTGGATAAAGTGACAAATGAGGAGGTATTGCGGCAAATAGATGAAGAAAGAAGCATTTGGAAAAATATAGTTAAAAGAAGAGACAGACTTATAGGCCACATTACAAGGCATCCTGGAATAGTCGCTTTAATTTTGGAAGGACAGGTAGAAGGGAAAAATTGTGTAGGCAGGCCACATTTGGAATATGTAAAACAAATTGTTAGGGATGTAGGATGTAGAGGGTATACTGAAATGAAACGACTAGCACTAGATAGGGAATCTTGGAGAGCTGCATCAAACCAGTCAAATGACTGAAGACAAAAAAAAAAAAAAATTATTTATTTAACCAAAACTTAAATCATTAAACAGACTTAAGTCCCAAATGTGATTATACGATAAACACAAGAACTAATATGTAGCACTTCAGGTGTGTTCATACAAGAGTTATTCATGTAATGATTCATTTCTTGACCTTTATCTGCCCAATAATAGGTGCTTAAATTCTCATTCTAACAAAAAAAGTTGTTATTTTAGCAAATATAGATAATTAACCTTTTATCATAATAAAAAAAAATTGTCCCATTTAGAACAATCAGAAACTAATTGGTGTATGGAAAGATTAAATCATCAAACAGTATCATTATGATGAGAGTTTTAATCTGTAATGGCATCTAGTTAACACGCTTTATGATAAATTAATAAATAATATAAGTAATTAATTTTAAAAAAAACTTTCAATTATAAGGCAATTCATATGAATCGCTTTATTGTATAAATGCTACAGTAATACTGAATAAAAACCAAAAAAAGAAGAAAATAATGATTATTTCCACATCAATTTTAAGAAAAAGAAATGAATACTTAACTAAAGGCATTAATAAAAGCAACAAGTATTTTTTTGAGAAATTTGTTAAAAGCTTCTGAGCGAGTCCTTCTTGAAGTACTGATCAAGAAATTAAAAATATAATGGTGCTGGTAAATCTGCAAGGTTGTTTCCAATAAACTGTTTTACACCAAAGTAAATGAAAACAGAAAACTGTTTTGGTAATAAAACGATTTACTACAATGATCTAAAAATAAGTACTATTACAGAAATTTAATACTGGAATTACTATTGTGCTATTTATGTAAGCCATTTAGTCTTAATTATTTACAGTTAAATAAACAAAAATTATTTTTATTAATTTAAGAGGGCTCAGAATAAAGACATTATATCCTATATTAACCAAAATGATTTTCTAAATTGTAAAAATATAATAAAATTATAGGGGGTAAGTAAATCAAAGTTTAAAATGACACAGCACATTATATATATATATAGAAGAATAAAATACTGATATGAGCATAATTCAATAAAACATGTTTAACACAACTCGCAGCTAAGGCAGCAAGATAAATTACTTATCATGCTAATTTTCAGTCTGACATTAATTATTATATAACTGTCTGTAGTAATGCCAGTGGTGGGGGGGGAAATTATTTTACAACTGCAGTTTATAACTCGTTTCATTTGATAACATAAAGAGGTTCATTACAAATGTAAATGGAACAATTTGACTTATGGTAATTACTATTATACTTAAACGACTGATTACTGGTAAGATCAAAAACAGAAAAAATGCATTTTAACTTACAAAAGCAGCTTTAACCACATGAGTGATACCACAGGAATCATCAAAAAGTACTAATGATCCATCAATACAACCAAGTAACAATTTAGCATCATCAGGACTAAATGCCATACAACAAACATGTGTTTGTAAAGGTATGGATGTTACAGCACTTCGCTGTAATCTATTCTTGCTGATTTCATATGTACACCTTTCAACAGTTACCTCACCCTAAAAATAAAAAAAATAATAATTAAAGATAAAATATTAAAATTAAACATTTAAGATACTAATCCAAGAATTTTCATTTTAAAATCTAAGTGTATATTAAAATTGATAGCTTTAACCAATTTTCCAAGTTTTTGTAGTAATTAAAAATTTTAAATTAACTAATCAGTTATTCCTCGTCTATGAATCATGAAACCTTGCCGATGGTGAGGGGACTTGAGTAGTTAGTGATACAGAGTAGCTGGACCGAAGGTGCAACCACATTGGAGTGGTAGCTGTTGAGAGCCAGACTAAGAAATGTTCCTGAAAAAGGGCAGCAGCTCTTTCAGTAGCTTTTAAGGGCGTAGGTCAGGAAGACTTAAACTACCATATCAACATCACTCAATCTTCTGAGTAGGCGCAGCTGAAAACAATGGGAAACCACAGCTGTTTTTTTTTTTTTTTACAAGAAAATGTAGCTCACCACATTTTTGTGTAACAAAGATGGAGGCGCCTACCTTGGTAAAATATTCCAAAAACTAGTCTCTCGTACGGATCTCAGGGTGGGAACTACTAAGGAAAGCGTCACCAGAAAATTAAAAAATAACATTCTATAAGTCACAGTGTGGAATGTTAGTCTAAAAAAGGTTGGCAGGTTAGAAAATTTAAAGAAGGAAATGGATAGGTTAGCAGATGAAGATGTTGTAGGAATTAGTGAAGTTAGGTGGGAAAAGGAAAATGACTTTTGGTCAGGTGATTTTAGAATAATTAACTCAGCGTCAAATAAAGGGCAGGCAGGAGTAGGTTTCATAATGAACAAGAAGATAGGAAAGAGAGAAGAGTACTTCAAAAAGCTTAGCAACATAATCATTGTAATAAGGATAAAATCAAAACCTAAGTCGACAACAATTGTTAATGTATATAAGCCTACAAGTGCCCATGATGATGATGTAGAGTATGTGCATGAAGTTGACAAAGCAACTAAGCACATAAAAGTGGATGAAAGTTTAATAATAGTTGGAGATTGGAATGTAAGCATCGGAAAAGGTAAGGAAGGAAGTATTGTGGGGAAATACAGGCTGGGCAAAAGGAATGAGAGAGAACCAAGTTATTGAGTTTCATACCAAGTATAATTTAGTAATTGTCAACATCCAATTTAAAAATTATAATAGAATATACATATGGAAAAAGCCTGGTGATACTGCAAGGTATCAGATAGACAATATGACAGTTAAGTAAAGATTTAGAAATCAACTCGTTAACTGCAAAGCATATCCAGGAGCAGATATTATATAGCAAATAAAGAGTGGATTAAAGAATTGTGCAGAAGTGGAAAGAGATGATCACTGGAAAAACAGACGAAGCATACAAGACGGTTAAGGACAATTTTTTAGTACACAAGTTAAAATCTAATAATGTGCTAATTAAAGATGGTACACCGATTTCTATGAAGAAAAAGGCTGATAGGTGGGTGGAATATATTAAAGAGTTATACAGAGGAAAAGAATTAGAAACTGGTGTTATAGAGGAAGAAGAGGAAGTCAAAAAGAATGAAAAGGGAGATACAATACTGACATCTGAATTTAATCAAGCATTACAGGATTTGAATGGGAGAAAGGCTTCTGGAATACATGGGGTACCGGCGGAATTACTATGTATTGCAGGTGAGGAAAGGAAAGATTATACAAACTGGTGTGTAATATTTATGAAAAAGGGGAAGTTCTGTCAGGCTTCAAAAAGAGTGTTATTGTCATGATACCAAACAAAGTAGGAACAGATAAATGTGAAGAATACAGAACACTCATGCATCAAAAATTTTGGCTAGAATTCTGTACAGAGGAATTGAGAGGAGAGTGGAAGAAGTGTTAGGAGAAGATTAATGAAAAACAAACCAACATAAATGGCATTTATAGGCTTAGAAAAGACAATTGGTAATGTATACTAGAATAAAATGGCCACCATTTTAAAAAATATGATTCAAGTATAGAGATAGAACAATTGCTAATACGGCAACCAAACTACAAAGTAATAATCAAAGAACATAAGAAAAAGCAGTAATAAAAATGAGTCAGACAAGGATGTTCCCTATCCCTGTTGCGTTTTAATCTTTACATAGAACTAGCAGTTAATGCCATTAAAGAACAGCTTAGATCCGAAGGAACAGTGCAAGGTGAAAAGATATATGCTATGATTTTCTGATGATATAGTAATTCTATCTGAGAGTAAAAAAGATTTAGAAGAAAAAGTGAATGGCATGGATGAAGTCCTATGCAGCAACTACCACATGAAAATAAACAAGAACAAAACAGAAGTAATGAAATGTAATAGAAATAAAGTAGATGGACCACTGAATATAAATATATGAAGAGAAAAGATTGTGGAGGTGGAAGAATCTTGTTATTTGGGAAGTAGAATTACTAATGCTAGAAGAAGCAGGAGTGATATAAAATGCTGAATAGCACAGGCGAAATGAACTTACAATCAAAAATACAATATACTTACATCAAAAATTAATTTAAATGTCAGGAAAACATTTTTGAAAATATATGTTGGAGCATAGCTTTATATGGAAGTGAATCTTGGAAAATTAGAGTACCTGAGAAGAAAAGATTAGAAGCTTCTGAAATGTTGTTACTACAGGAGAATGTTAAAAATCAGATGGGTGGAAAAATTGTCAAATGAAGAGGAGATGCAGCAAATTAATGAAGAAAGAAGAATTTGGAAAAACATAGCTAAAAGAAGAGACAGACTTATAGGCTACAAGCAGGCAACATTTGGAATATGTAAAACAAATTGTTAGGGATGTAGGATGTAGGGAGTATACGAAAATGAAACAACTGGCATGAGATAGGGAATCTTAGAGATCTGCATCAAACTAGTCAAATGACTAAAGATAAAAAAAAAAATCACTTATGTAGCTGCAAAAACTACATACTGCCTACATGTGGTGTATATATTTTTCTGGCTTTTCTGTGTACCCATATTATACTTATTTTATACCACACTGATACAATATTGTATATCTGTCTAATTCTATTATTTTCTTAACTGCACATGCATTTTTTTACGTAAATGTGTTTGCGACAGAAAACATAGTGGTCGACCAACTCGCTCGACAGATTACGTTTTAGAGAATGTGAAAACAAGATTGCTCAATTCTCCACAGAAAAGTTTATGAAAACTTTCCACGCAAGTTGGTTTGTCATATTCAGAAAGCTGTTCAAAAATTGAAATTGTATCTATATCGCGTACGATTAGTCCAAGAGCTTCAGCCTCCAAATTTAAACAAGCGATTGCAATATTACCGTTGGTTTAGGCCTCTCGTAAATGATAACGGAATCAAATTTTTAAACACAATGTTCTTTAGTGATGAAGCTTGGATCCATGTCGATGGTTATGTGAACAATCAAAACTGTCAAATTTGGGCGGTTGAAAATCCTAACGCTTTACAAGACAAATCTTTGCATCCTGAAAAAATTGGTGTGTGGTGTGTGATATCTCATCATTGTACAGTCGGACCCATATTCTTCAAACAGACAGTAAATGGTGAAGTATGCAGGAATATTGTGTGCCAATTTGTGCCCCTCCTGAAACCTCAAGAACGGTATTGCTGGTCTCAGCAAGACGGTGCTACATGCCACACATCTCGAGAAACCATGGATTTTCTGCAAGAGTTCTTTGATGATCGAATAATAAGCAAGGGCTTATGGCCTCCAAGGCCCTAGACCTCACATCTCCTGACTACTTTTTGTGGGGCTATATTAAATCCGAGGCCTTCGAAAATAATCCTCACACTATTGATGAACTTATACAGACTTATTCACGAATATTTCCAATGCAACTCTTAAAAACGTTTCTGCTAATATGCTGAAAAGAGTCCGTGCATGTATAACCGCAAGGGGTGGGCATTTTGAACATATTCTTTAACAATTATGTAAGTAATAGCTTTTTATTAAATCTCTTTTGTAAGTAACAAATACATTTTTTTATTCCACCTAAATTTCCCTTTTTTAAATTACATTTAAAATTGGGTAACAGGACTAAAAAATCACTCTGTATGATAGGGTAGAAAATAAAATTATTTTCACATAAAAATTCTTTTGGTCCGATGAGAGAGGGAAATCCTGAAATAGATGCTGCTAATTTGTTATACTTTAAAATAACAAAATGAAGAATTCCTGTTAAAAGGAATCTTAATAGTAAAGGATTCATTATTAGGAAGAAGAAAGGGTGTTGTCTCATTAAAGGACAGTTAATACAAACATTTTATGAAAAGGGAACAGTTATCATTAAAAAAATTTTTTAAATGTTCTCAGATTAAGAAACTAACTCACCAAGTAGGCTACCAACTAAGATCAATTTATGCCAAAAAATATAACTTCTGAGATCAGGCTGGTATTTCAGATGAAATAGCCGCAATAGTGTCGCAAATTCGACACATTAATATTCAATCTAATTATTTAGTAAACAGTAACAGTGAAAATTAAGAACATATTAAAAATAAAGATCATGAAAATTTAAAAGCACTACAGATGGGAAAAAATTTCCCCATTAATGATATTAATTTAAAAAAAAAATAATAAAAAAAAATGCACCAGAAGAAGACATTTATTTCAGGGTAATAATCCAAACAAAAAAGGTCACACTGGAATTAATGAATAACCATTAAAGTCCACCTGAAAATGACTGCAGGTAACTCTATAACTAGTGGCAATTAGAAACTGCCACTAAGAAATACAATAAAACAGTAATGGCTGCTTTTGCATACATTATAGAACATTAAGTTGCGACTGAGAAATGATAATTTGTGATGAAGTTTAATCTAAGTGGCAAAACAACCATAGAATTGGCTATGGAATTTGTCAATGGGCTTACAAAACTTAAAAAGAGGATCCCTGCATACTTACAAAAATTTTTTTTCATTCTCCAGATCTAACGAAAAGATATCAATCTTACTTTTGTTGAGAAGAGAATCATAGAAATAGTGTTGGTGAAACATTTGCAATTATGATTGTTTGTTTTTTAATATTTTTAAACCGTTTAAAAAAAGATTTTCACAAAGAAATAAGAATGAAAGAATCCTGCGGTACCATCATGTACTGCAGTTACAACATTCCACAACAATGGGAATGTCTCAAGGAATAGCATCACAGAAACTGAATGACATGAAAAAAGGATAAACTAAAACCACATCTGATAGATTGTTTCATATAGACTGCCAGAATTAAAAAAATATTGATGTTGGTATTTCTCACAACATACAACAACCAAAGCAAGTGATACTATAAGAAGAAAAACCTGCTTACTTTTACAATGCAGTTTCATGAAGAAAAAGGCAAATGTGATATTTTCACATTTTAAAAATTCATTGTTTTCTTATCAGAAAAATTGTAGTCATACAAACTTTAAATTGTATGCTGTTATTAGCAACAAGTTTTACAGTAACTCTGTTAAAACATTATGATTTTACCCATTGCAATGGAACACCTGTGAGAGCAATGCCATACAAATGCATTTCAACAAATTTAAATAGAAGAAAAATATAGTAATGAAATGTTTATTTAATACAGCAGCACTATAAATAAAACAAAAAATAACCAAAATTAATTTCATACTTTTATTCAGCTGCTTTTTACATTTAATATTAGACTTGTTCATTTGTTTACGTTAATTTTCAATTTCAAGAAAAGGTAGAACGAGAACAAAAGTATTATAAAGCGAATGGTAGAAGTAAATTTTTTTAACCACTCAGCCTTTAGTACAGATATAATTAACAATTTTTGAACTACGTATATCTAGCAACAATTAAAACTATTTAGAATTATTTAATAATGACAACATCGAGCAAAAAATACTTATTCTAATGAGAAAGAGAGAGAGAGAGAGAGAGAGCGAGAGTGCGCTTTCATTTTGATTTTTGAAAGGTTAACTTCAATTCAGACACATTCAAATAAATTTCTACCTTTTTAGAATTACTGTACAACTGCTTGAAGTAATCAGGATTCATATATAAAATGATTCCAAATCATACGGCAAGCTGCCGGAAGATGATTCTACAGCCAAAAAAAGAAAAAGTTTCATATAAACATAGGCCAGAAAATGGTTCATTAGTGAGTTTCAACTCGCGAATCACATTGAGGAACTGCTTTGAAGAAATATTTGCAGCTTTATTAAATAATTATTTTTATACTTAATAATTTTTAGAAAATCTACTTTTTATTTATTTTTCTCTGTTATTGATGAGTTTTCTATTTAAATTATGTTGTTCAAACAGTTATGAAAACTGTTCTGTTTAAAATCAAATCACTTTTCTGATCCAGTTTGTAAAGTTTGTTTTAAAGTTGAAATTCTCAAATTTGTGTTTAATTTTAATAAATGTTATTTACATCAATTTTCTCAGAATTAAATTTTTTGCCAAGTTAAAAAAAATTTTGATTTGTTTACAAAGTTATTTTATTCTACACCTAAAATAGTATATTTTCCAAGAAAACCTTTTGTGTTTTACCTCATGTTTCTTAAAACCTAAGTGAGATAGAGATCTAAGACCATTTTTATTGAATTTCTTAGATAAAAAACCTTAAGAAAGCACCATATTTACCCCTCAATTTGTGTGGTTTAATTTCAGAGAAAGTAGAAAGCAGGGCTAAATGTTTCGTGAACCAAAAATTGCTAATGAACCGTTTTCTGACTTATGATCACAAATATTTTTTTTATTTTTTACTATAGAATCATCTCTCAAGAGATTGCTATGCAATTTGGAATTACCTGGGTATATATATTTCAAAAAAATTAGAAATTGGTCTAATAATAAATAAAAACTGGATTTTCAAATAAATATAAAAAACAAGTGAAAAAAATGGTTTAACATAAATGGTTATTTTTACATAAATTCTGCTTATCCAAAATTTTATCTACACATGTCAATGTTATCTTATAATTAATACAAAAAAATGTCTGTTTTTAATGTTATGTTTCATATGATTTTTAGAGTGGATTTATGTAAGTTTATTTGGTGTGTTAATAACACACTTGATTTATTAAAATATTATTATTAGACTTAACAACAATAATATTTATTTAATAAGTACTAACAGATTTAATCACATTTGAGTCAACAAATTATTTGGCAAATGTTGCAGCAATTCTGTAAACAGGAAACTTAATTTCAATAATAAAAACAATAATAATGATGAAATAATTGGTAACAACTTTTTACTTTAAATGAATATAACTATTGTAAATGAGATAAACTCTGGCAAAAAGCTGAAATTTATTAATAGATAAATGCTGTTTTACAGTATACCAGCTCAACCCCTTCATAGTTTTTCTCTTTTAATAAGAACATACCATTCCCAAAGTTAAAGAGACAAGTTTCATTAAAACCACTAGCAATTCAAAGTCTAATGTAAGATAAAATGCAAACTAAAAAAGTACCATAGAACAGATATTCTCTGCAATGTTATACATAACTTGCATGGCCCTTAAAATCACATTAATGACAATAAATAATTGAAATGTAATAAATGAATAAATAAATAAATAATAATAATAATAATAATAATGTGAAGAGATTGTTTACAAAAATCTCATACTAAAAAAAAAGAAAATACTTACTTTACGAGATACTTTTTGTTCGACAGAATGGATAACATTTGGTTGAACTTGACTAAACACAACACAGACAGGATCAAATTCAGTTCTGTAATAACACATGAGCTCTGCTTTTGTCCTAAATTAAAGAGAAAAAGACAGTGATATTAAATAAAATAATGATAAAAATAATTTAATTACAAATATTGTAGTAAACTATATATTAAGAACTGATAATTCAATGATAGATTTCAGCTAAAGTTTAATTTTTATTCCTCTGATTAGAATAATCAAAAAAATTACGTGTACATGAGTGCAAATGACTGAACTTATGGCCGGTAAAAAATGTTCACTCTTTACGTCCTCAAAGATAAAAGCAATACAGTACTTTACTCATATAAATATTATAAAGCTAAATTCACGATATTAAATATAATTCTGCACCAAAAAATTTGTCGCAATGCCGTGCATAAAATTCCTTTTAAGAAATTCCTGTGAAATATCATAAATCATTCCCAAAAATGTATCTTCTTCACATTTTTGTGAAAAGTTTCAAAACTTTTATATACGAGGGTATGTCAATTATTATCCGCAATGTAGTTATAAATTTTATTGCAATACAAATAGGAAACTTACATGTACATCATTTTTCAACATAGTCCCCTTGCAATTCAATGCACTTGGTCCATCGTTGCACAAGCTTCCTGATGCCCTCATAAAAGAAGGTTTTCGGTTGAGTTGCGAGGCAGGAATGCACCGCTTCTTTCACTGTTTCGTCCGAAGTAACTCGATGGCCCCTTAATGCCTCTTTGAGTGGATCATACAAGTGGTAGTCAGAGGGGCAAGATCAGGACTATATGGAGGATGAACCAGTTCTTCAAAGTTGAGTTTCTGGAGTGTTTCAGCAGTGTGGGCAGCAGTATGTGGACGGACATTGTCATGCAACAACACAACACCTTTCGACAGCAGTCTTCGGCGTTTGCTTCAAATTGCAGGCTTCAGCCTGGTAGTAAGCATCTCATTTTAACGCGCACTGTTTATTGTCATGCCCCTTTCCTCATAATGTTCCAGTACTGGGCCTAGTGAGTCCCAAAAAACCGTAAGCATCAGTTTCCCTGCGGATGGTTCAGTCTTGAACTTTTTTTTGCAGGCGAGTTTGGATGTTTCCATTCCATACTATGCCGTTTACTCTCCGGCTCGTAATGATTGATCCATGTTTCGTCACCAGTGATGATTCTGTCTAAGAAGATGTCCTGTTCGTTACCATAGCGATCCAAATGTTTCTGGCAGATGTCCAAGCACATTTGTTTATGCAACTGTGTGAGTTGTTTTGGGACCCATCTTGCACAGACTTTATGAAACCCAAGTCTGTTGTGGATGATTTCATAGGCAGAAGCGTGACTAATTTGCAGATGATGTGCCACTTCATCAATAGTTACTCGTCTGTCTAAGAAAACCATGTCACGTGCATGCTCAATGTTTTCCTCATGTGTGGTGGTAAACGGTCGTCTGGCTCCTTCGCCGTGCGTAACTCTTGTGCGGCCATTTTTGAATTTTTCAGACTATTCGTAGACACTCCGTTGCAGCAACACACTGCTCCCATACTGTACCGAAAGTCATTGATGAATTTCGACCCCTGATACACCTTCTGACCATAAAAAACGGATCACTGAATGTTGCTCTTCTTTGGTGCAAACAGAAAGCAGAGCAGCCATGGTTAATGACAGGGCAGCGATAATGGAACTAACCTAGCAGCATCAAACCTGCACAAACATAACAACAATTAAACCACGCATGTGTCATCTACGCAAAACAACAGTGCTACCAACATAAACAAAAATATAACTAAATTGGGAATAATATTTAACTTACTTCATGTGTATAAATATATATATATATATATATAAAATTTCTTCAAATCTTTTAAAGTAATAAATTAAGTACAGGTTTGTGTAACAATATAATTTTTAAGTACATCATAAGAGTAAATAAGCTAAATTTTCAGTAAAAACAATAATATAGAAAAGTAAAATTGGTATTTGTCTAACTGCAGTAACTAATTTATTAACCCATTATTTTGCTAATAGGAGCGCCATACATAGTAAGGAGTTTATGTTTTATTTTATCTCACAATGAGGTACATCTTTATTCATTACCGAGATACAAACATATCTTAATAAATTGATAAATAATAAAACTTATACAGTCCTTTTAATAATAAACTAAAATTTTCTGTAAACTGAAAAACCTCAGAATTTCCTGTAAAATCTGTCACTTCTGATAAAGATATATATATATTGACAAAAAAAAATAATAAAAAAAATATATATATTTCCCCCAGCTCTATAAAAATTAAGTGCAAAAGATCAAATCCTCATTAACTACGTAAAATGTACAAGATCAAGAAATGGAGCAAATATAACATGTGTAGTACATGTTATTCAATAATAAACCAGTTTTTACTTTTCCTATCATAAATATACTACACTAACTGTTCTTTACTTGATAAAATCTATTATGTTCAGAACTAATTGCAATCTACTGCTTAACTGGTCTATGAACAGTAGTAATTCATTTTTCTTAACTCTGGTTACATGTTGGTGATGGTGACCGATATAGTGAGAGTATATAAGATAAAGAGGAAAAAAAAAGAGAGGGTTCTGCTGCCTGTAGAAAGAATCATTCAGGCAAACAAAAGTAACTGATTCACTGCACTCTGGTGCTGCAACAGTATAGTTCCCTCACCCACATCTAAAATACTCTTTTCAACCTGCACGAAAACTACACGTACAAAATTTATACTTACTAAACCAACTTTTATATGAAGATATAAAAAGATAAAAAAAAATTCTTTATTCTTCTAAGAAACACATGTTATGTTATTAATACATATTTCAGGACAATATAACTTTGGATCAGCATTACAATAATGCTATACTATAAATATAAATTTCAAAAAATTTGTGCTTTTCATATTAAAATAATTATATATGTGTTGAAATTAATTAATTACTAGTTTATGACAGTGGATCTGAAACTGATTTTGTCAAGTAAGATGATCAGCTACTCTTCTTTATCACTCATTATCAGCACCAGTAGCAAGACACAACCCTACAACTATTCCACAAAGATTAATTTTGTAATACACTGACTCAGGTGACTGCATTGTATATAAATTAATCATTACATTTAATTAACAGGAATAGCTAGCAATGCACTTATACACACAGGTTTCCAACTATTAAGAAAAACCATCTGTGAATAAACACTCCTGAACAACTAGAGAGAGACTGATCATGAAAACTACCAGTTTTAACTCAAAAACGAAGGTAAAGTATGCTTTAATTCATTTAGGTCTTGACCTAATACTTTAATAACAGATGATGAATCTATGATTTGATAAGAATTTTGTAAAAACTGTCAAGTTCATATTATGCTTGTCAATTATCATGGAATTTGTTGGAACTTTGTTGGTAAGAGGCGATGAAGTCAATGAACTACATTTACAATTCTAAACATGACCTAACCTAAGTGAAATGAAAACAGGGGGAAAAAACAATCGTGAAAACATTATATTTCATTTCAATCAGATTAGTAATAAAGAATACTTTCAAAAAAATACCTCAAAATTTCTTACACAATGTTTCTTTTTCCATTTGATGCATCATGGGATTCGAATATGTAATTTTATTCATTTTTTTAAAGTACCTTTACAAATCATGCCGCTAGATAGCAGTACTTGATAGTACTAGGTAGCGTACAAAAACTTGATAATGCAGTTGAAATAATAAAATTTAAAAGAAAATATACTACAGCTTGTTTTAATAGTAAATGCTGTTATGTAAATGAAAGTACTGACGATGAAACAATTTGTTTAATTCCAACCACTTTTTTTAAAATATATAAAAGTATTCATTTTCAAAAGATCATACTAGTTTATTAAAAAAGTAACAAATAAAACAGAAATAAATTAGATTGGTAAATTCAAATTTAACTATAAAAATCGAGGGTTAAACTTATAAAGTATAAGTACAATATTACATCATGGATTTTCGATTTGTGAAGATCATTACACAAATTTTACTAAAAAAGGAAAAATATGGTCTGAAGTGAATGATATAACTAACTATAAACAAAAAAAATTGGCCGTGAAATTCAATTTATCTGTTCTAAGTCAATAAATTTTAATAAAAAATCTATAAGATAACAATCAGTTATTCATAAAAAAAAGAATCTAAAAAATGCAGTGATATCCAAAAATCATATGATAAGTCTTGTAGATATCATTTTCTTCTGCTCAAAATCTGTTACTAATTTAGAATTTTCTTTAAAAAAAAAAAAACATGTTAAATATATGTAACAGACAATAGATATACAATAATAGATAATAAACAATTTTTAAACGTTCCACAAAATAAGCAAAAAAAAAAAAAAAAATTTGTTACAAAACTCTTACCAGCCCAATTTCATTTATATGTAATACATATCACATTTACAAAAATAATACAATTCTTATGATTATTCATTGTTAAATAAATGAAATTGGGTCGGTAAGAGTTTTGTAACAAATTTTTCTATTTTTTTGCTTATTATATAAACATTGTTTATTATTTATTATTGTACTCTATTGTTTATTACATATATTTAACATGTATTTTTTTTTAGAAAAAATTCTAAATTAATAACAGATTTTGATAATAGAAATGAAGTGTCTTACCTTTTTTGATATCAGTATCATTTTGTTAAAAACAATTTTATTTATATTACAGAAATTTTTATTTTTTGAGCGGAAGAAATGATATCTGCAAGACTCTTACCGTATGGTTTACAATTTCATTCTAATTTTTTTGGATTAACTGTACTATGGTACACATCAAGCTTTATAAAGTTTTATAATCAAATATAAATAATTTTAGCTTTAGAAATAATTAGCATGCAAAGGTTATATACTCTTTCTTAAAATTACTAAAAAAAAATTAAAAAGTACAAATAAGTCAAGTTAAAATACTGATAATCATTAAAAAAAAAACAGAATGTTATTTTATTATTAACACTAATAAAATAAAATAAATTGATTTTTTAGTAATACTATTATTGGATTATTCAAATAATAATAGAAATAATAGACTATATTTAAATTACCCTCTTATTCCATAAACCTGAACATTTGCTCGATCTTGATCTTTAACTACAGGACTCCAAGGGTACACTTCATCTCTTGTACACCGCCACCAAATCAAAACCTACAATGAACCACAGAATTAAATAGAGTAAATAATTTTTCAGGCAATTTTAATGACATGCAAGATGTGTTGCAAAGAAATCCAAAATTTATTTTAATCTAACTGCAATGAACTGAGCAGTGCATTTAACTAAAGTATAACCAACAAATGTTTCAGCTGAATATATAAATAAAATCACAATTTTGATCTTGAATATTTTTAAAATTCATGTTAGTGAATAAGTCTTTGAACAAACATCTACATTACCGCTGCCAAACCACAAAAAATATAAAATATGAATGCATAACAGATTAGAAAAGCCAAAATTAAGGTAACAATATACAAATACAATAAAAATTTTGTAAATATTGGCATTAAAAAAAAAGGAAACAATACCAAGTGGTAGTAGAGACCCTAAACCCACAAAATAAACTATATGTAAAAATAAGTCATTTAAACAGCTGATTTTAGAAGTCAAAGGTTTTTTCAAATGTAATAAAAATAAGATATTTGTATACAGATTTGAATTCTTAACAGAGAATAGCAGTAAGTATTCTTAGTGGTTTGGGTTCACTTAACCACACATTTCAGGAATGTGTCCGCCTGAATCTGTAGATTACACCTTATTTAAATGTCACACATATTATTCTCATCTCACTGACCCATGAGGTTGCACATTGTTCACAAGTTGAACAGATATTCACGTTACACATACACATCATACAAATCAGGAATAGGAAAAAAAGGAATATATAAAAATATATAGCTAAAATGAAAGTTTACAAGAGAAATAAGCTAATTCTTGATTCATAAATGTAATATAATAAAATTTATTACTTAATTTAGTGCAAGAAAGAATATTTTATATGAAAAAATATTTTTAATAGGTATTTTTTTAAAACATTGCCAAATGCACACAGTAAGACTGAAATGCACGATTTACAAAATTTAATACTAACCAAATACATTATGTTTTAATGTTTTACACTAAAATAAATTAAAATAATTAACTTTACAATATAGAAACAAATAAATAAAAGTAATGGAGAGGATTTACACATCAACAGCATAAAAATGTTAGTCCACACAACTCCTGCTAATAATAGTTTTCATTCCCACCAACCACGTTAATTAAATAATATATAGAAACAATTTTTTTTCATGATTGTGTAATATTCAAAATATTTTAACGTAACAGCTACCCACATAATTTAAAATACATACCTGTAATAATGTAATATCTTAAATCTCTATTCATTTTCCTCATTTTACTGTTGAATTATACATTCTACATTAACAGTTAAAGAATTTACATTCAATTGATAAGTCTATGTTTAACAAATGTACTTTTTTTTTGTTTAACATATGGGACCACCGTTAGGTAGTATTGCTTCAGAGGATGAGATGAATGATTTGTAGCATGTGTGAAAATACCATGCCTGACTGGGATTCAGGCATGGCATTTTCACACATGCTACAAATCATTTTACTTCTGTTATTTGAATTAAAAAAAAAATTATACACAAAAAATAATACAGCTCTAACATATTCTAACATTTAACCATTCATCGTATCAGTCTGTAGCTTAAAAAAAATTACTTGCTTTTAGTTAATTGATTTCAGGCTTAATTTTTGCATTTTATTCATTTCAGAAACAAGTATTAATAAACTGAATTAAAATTTCATAACATTTATTTTGTATTTTTTTGTTTTTTAATTCAACAAATCTATACCAATCAGAAATTCTCATTGATAATTTTTTTAGTGAAAAAAGAAATATAACCTTAGTAAAATATTTTTTTTTTTTATAGTGGACTCCATCTTTTATCGAAAATTCATCCCAAATGTTTCTTTTTACAAATAAAATTGAAAAAACTCTTACTCACCATATCACCACCTGTATTCACAGAAAGTTTTCGTTCTAATCTTCGACCAGATGGTCCAGCAAGTTCTACAACTTGAAGTTTAGCATCAAGTTGACTCCATTTACGAGTAACTCCTCTTTTTAGCATTGGTTTAGTAAAATAAATCATTGTTACTTGATTATCATTGTATGAACAAAGGGCATGAGTATTAGTAACAGTAACTGAAAAAAAAATCATTTAATGTAAAACTGAGAGATCATTAATTAAAAAAAATACTTTCTGATTAAAAATAAATTTTTACAAGAACTATTTTGAAAGGACAAAGAAATTGAATTACTAAATGTGCTGGTATCGATACTTAACTTTACATTATATGTTTCTATATCAAATAATTAATATTTTAAATAATAAACGTAACCAAATTTATTAAATACAATGTTTTCGAAAACTATGCCTTCTTCAGTCATTTTACTGCTACATCAGTGACTTCATTAAAAAAAAAAAGCATTATATATTTTAAATGATTTTTCACCATCAATCAAAATAAGCAGAAATGTTGTAAATTTAATTTTATTTTTATTTTCTAAAACACAACTTCATGGAATGTCAGGTGTTATGGAACAGAACACCATTACAGCAGGGAGCAGTTCATCATCTTCAAGAAATAAAAAATTTTTGTCTTTAGTTAACATAAATTTTCCAATATAAAACACTGAAATAAAATTGGTACTTAAATAAAACAAAAAATATACAGGCCGAATCATTTAATTTTACTTTAATCTGCAAAAAAACTTTATTTATTACATTTTTGACCATGGTGATTAATAATAAAAATTATTAAAAACTATCAATCTTTTAAAAGAACAAACTAAATACATTTATTAAATATTGTTTTTAAAACTTTAAATGGTTTGTAAACAATCGGTTTAAAAACGTCTAACTGTGTATTACTAATATAAACATATAATTTAAAATTCATTGGATTAAAACCTCTGAAATAACCAAATAAGTTCAAACAAATAGAATGCTTGTGCCTCCCTCAATGAGACTAGATATACATTTTTTAATTCCTAGAGTTCTTTTATACACAACCTGCACAACATTCACACCACTATGTTACATTTAATACTACCTTATAAATTTAACTACATATCTACTACTATTTACTATTTAACTACATAAATTTTACTACTAAATCTGTTTCATTAATTCATCATTCTTGCAGTTCAGATTAACTTTAAATGAATGTATAATTTAATAATCATGTTTACAGACACAAATAAAGTAATCTGTGTATTAAAAAGTAACTACTATGATTAAACTGCAGATAAATGAGAAAAAACAAATGAACTGTTAATTAAACTTTTTAATTAATAAAGTAGATACTATAAAACTGCAACTTTATTATTTTTACTTATACATGAATTTATTTTTTACATGAGGCTAAACTTCTATCAGGTGCAATGTTAAAATACATAAAAATCTAAGCAGCTAAACTTACCATCCGCAATATACTCTGAAAGTAATTTTCCAACCATAAATTTATCAAAAATAATTTCCATAATGTCACCAGTTATAGGATTAATGGAAATATTTGCAATTAGCCCAGAATTAAACATAAGCTGCAATGTTAGATTATCTCTCCATGCACAATAAACTACTTTCAATGTATCCAAATACTCCTAGAATAAAACAATAAATAAAGTACACTAAAGTACAAGTAATAAAGTACACTGGTATTAGGTCATATAACCTCATTGTCCTTCACTATCAATCCATGAAAGAGAAAGGGAAAATTAATGCACATGCTGCCACAACTTAAGGATAACAAATACACAACATAGAAAAATTATCTTGAATTAGATTATAAATGAAAGTAATTCAGAGAATTACTTGCAAATATTAAAATGACATAATAATGTTAATGTTTAAATTCAGTTTTACAAATATGAAAGATGTTTCATCCAGTTTCCGTGATTCAAAAACAAAGAACTTTTTTTTTTAATTTCATAAATTTAATTTTTAAGCATAATGTAGCTACCCATTATAAAATGCAACTTACATATCATGTAAATAAAATTCAAACATTAATTACACGATATCAACTTCTTTTTTTAATTTTGAGAAAATTTATCAGTTTAATAAATCTTTAAACAGTTTATGGCCAGCTACAATGAAGCTTAAATATATATATATATATCATTTATTTAAATTAATTTTTTATAGTCTGTAATTCCTCTGTACATTAAATTTAAACTATATATATAAATTGAATCTGCCAAGTATAGAATGTATCTTTAATTCTGTACTTGGCAGATTTAATGTGTGTGTGTGTGTGTATGAGATCTGTTTGGAAATAACCAAACATTTTTAATTACGTGCCAATGTAGATATTTAGTGACATGCAATTGGCAACACTGTGCTCCACATAACCTCCTCTGTAACCATATGTTCTTGGATTGTTGATATCTCATTTAGTTATTGTGTTATTGTTATTGGAGTACAACGTGTTTAAGTGTTAGTAGTGATTTTTGTAAGGTGTGATTTTCAGGAGCAATAATTCAATGTAAAATTTTGCATTAAACTTGGAAAAACCTACACAGAAATGTTTCAACTTTTGAAACAAGCTTACAAAGATGATGCTCTGGGTCGTACTGAATTTTACGAATGATCTTCACGATTTAAAAGTGGTCGTCAGTCAACTGAAGATGATCATCAACCAGGAAGGCCTTTGACTTCAATTGATGACATCCACATTCAGAAAATCAACAATCTGGTGCATGCAAATTGCCAATTCTTTGTTCCTTGTTGGATAACCGAACAGCAAAAAGAACATCGCATGGATGTTTGTTGGCCACTTCTTTAACAAGCTAATGACAATGAAACATTCATGCAAAGGATCAAAATGGAAGATGAAAGCTGGTTTTACAGCATGACATTGAAATAAAAGTTCAATCATTACAATGAACTGGCAAAGGATCTCCATGCTCCAAGAAAGCATCTCAGTCTCCATCCAATGTCAAAGTGATGCTCTCTGTTTATCAGTTTTAATAGAATTGTGCATTTTGAATTCTTGCTTCAATGTGAAATAGTGAACTATATATACTATAAAGGCATTTCACAATGGTTATATGAAAAAATCTACAAAAAAAGACCACAGTTGTGTCCAGGTTTCTTCACCACAGCAATGTGCTTGCACACTCAGCTTTGTTAATTCATCAGTTTTGTGCCAAAAATCAGGTGACTGTCTTCCCTCAGCCTCCCTACTCACCAAACCTAATGATTTTTTCTTATTTCTAAAACTGAAATCCCTGATGAAAGGACACAGTTTTGAAACTATTGATGACATTAAAGCAAATAATTTATCACGGACCTTAAAGGCCATTTCAAATGAAGCTATCCAGGACTGCTTCGCAAAGTGGAAACACCACCAAGAAAAGTGTGTGAATAGGGGAGGGGATACTTTAAAAGTAACAAGAGGACCCCTTGTCTAATATTTCAAGATTCCCACACAGCTAGAGTTCAGGGTATCTCACCTGCTCTCAAGAAAATTAGAAGTAACAAAATAGGCATTTTAGGCGATTCTCTTTATATGTTTATAAGTAATGTGTTTTTGTTAATGTCTTAAAATAACAATTCTTATACAGATTCTTAACAATTCTTAATGCTTATACAGAAGCATATCACTTAACATGCTATTGTTTAAGCATGGAATTTAACATGCTATACTTATATGTCTATCATAATAAACATTTATGACTATCATAATTACAAACTATAAAAGCAGCCACAGTAAATGATTAATCAGGCATAACATTATGCTTGTATTTTCACATGATAATTATACCTCACTTCTCCCTCTTTTCTATTCGCAACTAACTACACTAATGGCATAAACTACACAAACACATATATCTTAAATATTCTTACTAACTATAATTATTTTTTTTAAATATGGCAGAACAGTCCCACATTTCATAGGATATTAAAAGAAAAACTGTAAAAAATAAAAAAAAATTTTTAATTTCTGAAAAGCACTGGTTTTTTTACTTAGGTTTTAAAAATTATATGGAACTAGCAGTTAATGATATTAAAGAACAATTTAGATTCGGAGTAACAGTACAAGGTGAAAAGATAAAGATGCTACGATTTGCTGATGATATAGTAATTCTAGCCGAGAGTAAAAAGGATTTAGAAGAAACAATGAATGGCATAGATGAAGTCCTACGCAAGAACTATCGCATGAAAATAAACAAGAACAAAACAAAAGTAATGAAATGTAGTAGAAATAACAAAGATGGACCCCTGAATGTGAAAATAGGAGGAGAAAAGATTATGGAGGTAGAAGAATTTTGTTATTTGGGAAGTAAAATTACTAAAGATGGACGAAGCAGGAGCGATATAAAATGCCGAATAGCACAAGCTAAACGAGCCTTCAGTAAGAAATATAATTTGTTTACATCAAAAATGAATTTAAATGTCAGGAAAAGATTTTTGAAAGTGTATGTTTGGAGTGTCGCTTTATATGGAAGTGAAACTTGGACAATCGGAGTATCTGAGAAGAAAAGATTAGAAGCTTTTGAAATGTGGTGCTATAGGAGAATGTTAAAAATCAGATGGGTGGATAAAGTGACAAATGAAGAGGTATTGCGGCAAATAGATGAAGAAAGAAGCATTTGGAAGAATATAGTTAAAAGAAGAGACAGACTTACAGGCCACATACTAAGGCATCCTGGAATAGTCGCTTTAATATTGGAAGGACAGGTAGAAGGGAAAAATTGTGTAGGCAGGCCACGTTTGGAGTATGTAAAACAAATTGTTGGGGATGTAGAATGTAGAGGGTATACTGAAATGAAACGACTAGCACTAGATAGGGAATCTTGGAGAGCTGCATCAAACCAGTCAAATGACTGAAGACAAAAAAAAAAAAAAAAAAAAATTATATCATCCAAATGGCAGCCGTCATAAGCGACACACATTCAAAGTCGTTTCTGGAAGTTTTCATCACTCTCTCCAGCATGTCTAGCAATAGTGATGGTAACTTCTCTTATTGTGTCCTTAAGTTGTTCAAGGGTTTGGGGCTAATGTTTGCAGACAACAGGGGCTTACCTCAGGAGAGTGAGGTGATCACTCAATATTGCCCCGTAACAAATTCTGCCCCGGAAGCACTTCCAGCAAAATGGCACCAGGGCAACAAGTGTGTGAGCAGTGGCCCCATCCTGTTGAAACCAGAAGCCCTCAGATTCATTTTCATCGAATTCTATCAATCTAAGCTGGAAATGTTTTCCAACATGTTACAGTACTGTTTGGAAGTCACAGTAATCATGACACCACCCTCTTCAAAAAAAAAGTAGGGCTCACAATGCCCAAAACAGACAGAGCACACCATACAGTCACTTTAGAGCCGTACAGAGGTTTTTGATGAAGCTGCTGAGGGTTTTCCAATACCCAGTACTGATTGCTTGTTTACAGTGACTGGAAGTTGGAAATAATCTTAATTGCAGCTCCATGCAAGACGTAGAGGACACACTTGATAGGATTCCTTGACCCACAGTTCTCCACCTTTCCAGTCTTGCTAACTTATTTCCTGTGCAAGCATTTTTACAGTTACAAATTTAAATCAGTATGCAAAATTCATCTCACAGATCAACTGGAAATCCTGAGTGCAGAAGCATGTTTTTGAGCAGAATGGCTTGGAGACTGCTCTAGAGATGATCTTGCAGCAGCAAGATTTTCAGGCATTCTGATAGTTCTAAGATGGCCAGCTGGAAATATTGGTAATGCAGAACCAGTTGCCTTTACATTTGCAATTCACTTCAGTATCATTTCCCATCTGGAATGCCTATGCTTGCTGTTAACAGCAGTGCATATGAAATGGTGTTTACATTGTGGGCATGGATTCTATGTTTTTAAAGAATGCTTTAATAACATGGCCCCATTGTTCAACTGACTATGGAATAGTACCTACAGACAAACTTCATCCTCCACCTGAGCGAAATGGACTTCCCCTATTCCTCTATCTATCCCTCTGCCTGGTCCGTGACCTTCCGAATTATGGAACACCATACAAATTTTTAAATAAGTTTCACATTAACATAACTAACTGCATTTAGCACTAACTGCAACTAGATATACCATTTATAAGTAATTTTCAAAAAAATCTACATTAAATTATATGATTCCAAATTGCTATAGAAAAACCAAATTCATAAAAATGTAATGCAATGTCAGCATAAGTACACAAACAATTTAAAACCCAAGTTACCTCCAATTCTTTTAAAAAATCTTTAATTCTTGATGGTCTTTTATTTGTAGGACTCCAAAGCATATTTCTTCTTTCTGTATAATCCTTTTTACCTGCTGCCATAGCATTTTCAGCATTTTCTTTTTTTTCATAATATCTAAAAAAAAAATAAATAAGCTTTATAAACATTTACACCGTAAGCTACATGTAATTATGATGAGATCGCATGAAAAAAAAGTTTAAAATTCTGTTAGATAATCCAAAAAACAAAATAGATAAAACATTACAAAAATTCTTTTTTACAGCAAAAACAAATTAAGAATCTAACCACTCACAACATCGCACAGTTTGTTGTGAACCAAGTTTAAACCGTATGATAATAAGCAAGGGGTTCTAATGCATTAACTGCATGGTCCTGGATAGTATATAACAGCTACAGTCAATACTAGAGTGACTGCATATTAGTAGTTTTTTCTTCAGATTACAGAATGATATTATAACTGTTTTACATAAGATTACATACCTAAATAAGTAAATGATAATAAATGAAATACAATTTTCCCCCTGCACAGTGTTTTCATTATTCATTACCCAATTACCAAAATGTAAGTTCTTTTTTTTAAATTCTAGCAGTCATGCAAAAAGTAGAAATAGTGATGCACTTTCATTTATCTTTTTAAAAATAAAGTCTAAAAAAAAAAAAATTTTTAAATAAAAAGTTACTGATAAATAAAATATAATATTAATTTACTTTATTATGAATAGGATGAGTTTATAATTATTTTACTACCTATGTAATAAATATACATACACAGTATTATACAGACACAATAAACAATAAAGATTCAAGATGGTGACAACTATAACAGTTCAATATGATGGTTTTTAAATTTACTAAATTATGATCCTAATTTATATCTATAATATTTATAGATATAGATATAATATTTATATCTATTTATATTTATAATATTGGAAGGACAGGTAGAAGGGAAAAATTGTGTAGGCAGGCCACGTTTGGAATATGTAAAACAAATTGTTAGGGATGTAGGATGTAGAGGGTATACTGAAATGAAACGACTAGCACTAGATAGGGAATCTTGGAGAGCTGCATCAAACCAGTCAAATGACTGAAGACAAAAAAAAAAGATCCTAATTTGTGTATAATTAATTCTAAAATAATTTGTGTTGAGTCAATTAATTCTTACGAGTAAAGAATATAAGACAAGCCATGACACAAAATAAATTATGATGACTTGTATTAGAAATGTTACTAAGTAAAACAAAAATCAGAGTTTGAAAATTAATAACACCTTACTAACTACAAGGAGAAACTGTTCTCCAATTCCAGTGAATCATGTTTTGTTAAAAAGAATTTTAAATATCAAATAATTTTATTTTTATGTTAGCTGCTGAACAAAAACCATGTTGTGAAAATCACAACTAATGAATTCAGCAGAATCCATGAAATTAAAAGCAGGCTGCATAATTCATCAGATAAAAAAAGTTTTTCATAAAATTTTTTTTTTCATCTGATAAAAAAACTAGAACTCTTACACAGTGTGAGGTCAAGTCTTTCCTCACAATGATTGGTGAAAATATTTAGCTGGAATTTGGTGCTGTATTACATATAGTTGTGACAGGTATAACTGTTGAAGAATCAGAATTAAATGAGAGCTGTATTACAATTGCTGAAGGGGCCAGTGAGGTTTAATTAAAATAATAGCAAATACCAT
Organism: Lycorma delicatula; assembly: GCF_047948215.1. Taxonomy (NCBI): domain Eukaryota; kingdom Metazoa; phylum Arthropoda; class Insecta; order Hemiptera; family Fulgoridae; genus Lycorma; species Lycorma delicatula. Next base: position 63,728,885 of record NC_134460.1, on the reverse strand, counting down.
TTGAAGAGAAATTAAAGTATTCTCCTTAAACTGATCTACGTTTTGATCATATTATCAAGATACAGTAATTAATTAACTTCGTAACATAATGTATATTAAATTGATATTACTTAATAATTTTCAAGTTTCTATCAAAATTATCCAAAAAAAAAAATAGATTTCAAAACTTTTCTTGAAGTGACATTCCAATCAATAGGCCTATTATATTTATTTTCAACTACAATAATTTAGGTAAAATGAAGTCAAGCCATCCAGTGATATAAACACAAAACTATATTATAAATTTACTTAAAAGAGTATTGCATTTTTTTATCGATTACTTAAATAATGCATTTGATAAGTTCAGATGTTTGTTTCATTTAGGTATGGTTTTAATTTATCTGAAATACTTCTTAACATCTCTTGTTAAAAAAAAAAAAAATGCTTATAACTCATACTAGCATTTTTCTGCAGATGTAATAGATGTAATGTATTAGACTTGTTTTAGGCATGATAGTGTTTAAAAAATTTCACTTTTAAATATTCACTATGCCACTAGTTTTCTATTTATAACACTCTGTAACACGCTTTAAATTGGATTTTTTTTTTACCACAATCATGTTATTTACATGCTACATTTTTATTTGTTATTATGTTTATATTTTTACAGCCTTATATTATTTACCATCTTTCACATCCAATTCTCCAAGTCTCACAATCACTCCAAGCATCCATATCCAATCCTTGTCTATTCATTGAGTCCATCACAACCTAATCCAAGATCCCAAGATCTCAGCAGATATCCATGCCTCCTTCTCCCCTCAAATAATTTTCAAAGCTACCTGTATGGCTCCATTCTACATACACAACATCTGTTCAAGAAATACATAGACTGCTTTAATTGCTCAAGTCCAGTTGGTTCCAGTCAAATCTGCTTGGGGTTGCCAAGTTCGTACAGATCAGCTGATTACAATGCAGTTTTTTGATTGCAAATATCATTATTAGTTGCTTAGCTACGCGGTGGTTTGTGAAGTGTGTTTTTTTGTTTGGCAGATTTTAGAATGAATGACTTCAATGAGCAAAGAGTTGCTGTGAAATTTTGTGTTAAACTCGGAAAATCTGTAAGTGAAATTTTTGATATGCTCAAGGCAGCTTATGGCAATGTTGTTATGAAGCGTCCGACATGTTTTAAGTGACATGGACATTTTAAAGATGGTTGTCACTTTATTGAAGACAATGAGCATCCTGAATGTCCTTCCATGTCAACCTACGAATGTCTCACATGTAGATAAAATCAACACCCTGGTTCAGGCAAATCGATGTTTGACCATCAGAGAACTTGTTGAAGAGTATGGGATATCAGTTGAATCATGTTATGAGATTTCAAGATCGTTTTATGAGAGTGGTGACTGGTTTTATCATCACAACAACGCTCCAGCCCATTCAGCCCTCAGAACTCGTGAGTTTTTGGCCAAACACTCGATCACTTTTATCCCCAACCATCCTTCTTCTTTAACTCATCCAGTCTTGAAAAAGTTTTTGCCAATTCTTATTCTGACAGGCTATCACTGGCTTCCCCAATGTAAAATGTACTGAAGTAAAGGTGTTGATAAAGGTACACCCCTCTTGTACAAGAGACAATGCCATGAAACAGATTTGTTGAAATTAAAAAGTACATTCATTTATCAGACAACATTAAACTAGAAAAATCGAACAAATTTTCAATATTCCACCCATATAATGAACTGAATGTCAAATTCACCCAATTTGGGATGTTTTCTCATACAATTTCAATTGATGAACAAATGATCCCTTATTTTGGATGTCATTCAGCAAAAATATTCACGAGGAAAAATTTCAATATTTGCTTCTATTGATGATTATGTCTACAGGACTGATCCATATGGTGGAAAAATGTTGAAATAAAGAACGGCTATGGACTATGAGAGAGTGATCTATAATTTGTTAAAAGTAATTAAAAATATAGAAAATAATGTTATTTTATTTGATAATTTTTTTAGTACTTACAGTTTTGTAAGTAAACTGACAAAAATGAATTTCTTAGTAGGTGGAAAAATGAGAGAAAACAGACTTCATAATATTCCACTGACATCAGTGAAGAAATTGCTGAAAGCTCCAAAAGTAAGTTATGAATATGCTTTTGATAAAGATGAAAACATCTTTGAAGTTTGACGGAGAGATAATTCTGTAGTTATAGTAATAACAAATTATGGATCAATAAAACCTATACTAAAGGTAAAAGTTACAACTGGAAAAAAGGAAAAGAAAATTATACAAAACAGCCAAATGCTATTAAGTGATTAAAAGTGTGCTAAAGTGATTAAAGGTATGCAGGGATTAGAAGCTCATGATAATGCTACTGCCAATTAATTACAGAGGTAAAAAATGGTGGTAGACATTATTTGTAATTTGATACTACTGTTGTAAATGCTTGGAAATTTTATATTTTATCAATAGGAAATAAAATTAGCCAGATAGAATTTAAATCACAGTTAGTTTTGTCATTAGTTCAATCAGCGAAAATTGAAGAACCTGACATAAGTGACAGAAATTTACTGTTAGGACACTACAGTAAAAATAGTTTACCAGGTAATGTAAAAAAAGACAAAATTTACCATATTATAGACTGAAATGAAACTAATGTAAGACAAAGGTGTTGAGTGTGTCATAGTCAAACTGTTTACATTTGTACAAAATGTCAAGTATTTTTACATGTGGACTGTTTCAAAATATTTCACAAGGCACCTGAAAAGTATAAATATTATAGATAGTGATATTAATAAAATTATTTTACATAAGTATCTTTCGCATTTTTACTGTTTACACCATTTTGGGTTAATGCAAATACAATATTGCAACTCAAGTGAATTCCCAATGTTGCATTCACGCGACAAGTCGTAAATCAAAATTTACAAATACGAGTTTCCCTTTCACGTCTTACTTTTTAAACTGGATATTAATGATGTACAGGTTGGTGAAAAGTCCCTTTACATGTTTAGCATAACATGTCTAATTACAGTTAGTCATGTAGATAAACATTGTTATGAATACAAACACTACAATTTTTACTATTGTTGTGCAGATAACCATAAGCCGAGTCCTGCGCATGTCACTTCAGTTAGTATGGGAAGAACGTAAGTCTCGAGTTAAACCATGGTGGATATAAGTGCTTTCACTGTTGAGGAGCATTTGGTGGCTTCTGTGTGGGTTCATGAAAGTCAGAACACAAAAAAGACAATGGCAGACATTTTGAGGGCTGTGCGGTTTGGAAAACTGCCGCCATCATGACCAAAGTTATTTGCATTGGAGAAGAAAATATTTGCGGCGAGAAGTGTTCTCGATACACCACGTAGCGGAAGGCCTACGACTTGCTGTGGTGGAATCAATTGAACGATAGCCGATGATGTCAACCTGTAAGCAGTCAGCAGAATTAGACATCCCACAATCGACTATGCAAGACCACAATGCAGAATCACTTGAATATTGCATATCTTTGGCCATCCTCAGTGAATGAGTTGAGTGGTCGTGACGTGGAACAATGTGTGCATGGATGTGAAATGCTGCTTGCATGCTTCCCACATGCAAATTATCAAAAAAAGGTTATGTTCTCTGATGAATGTGCGATTTATCATAGCTCACGAAATCGTAATGTCTTTTTTGGGCATAAGATAATCCACACTTTTATGAAGAAAGTGAGTGCAATCTGCCACAACGGCAGACCATCTGCTTGGACCATATTTCTTTGATGGTTCTGTAAACCAGCAGTTATCTTCATATGATTAACATGTGGTTGCTTCCAGAATTAATGGCAAGGGAGTAGCTGACATCGTTACATCTCAACAAGATGGCGCTCCACTACATTTTGCTGTGTGTCTGCACGCGGCTAAATGAACTGTTTCCAAATAAACGAAACTTGAACGTTTATAACAATGTTATTCACAATAAATATTAATGTTAACTAGACATAAATATTGAAATATACTGTTTTTTTGTATTCATAACAATGTTTATCTACATATCTAACTGTACTATGCTATTAACATGTAAAGGGACTTTTCGCCTACACTGTAGATAAAATGAAAAAAATCGAATTTTTAAAATGGATATTAAAGATATAGATAAAATGAAAAAAATCACGAAAAATTTGTAGTGTTCTTTTGGGAAGAAATGGGTTAAAATAATAAAAAGATTCTATTAGGAAACTGATATAAAGACTGCAATCGAGAAAAAATCAAAGTTAACATATTTTTTCAAACAGCAAATATAATCATTAACTAATGCCAACGAATAGACCATGTCTATCAATATAAATCCTACTAATTAATAAACAACATTGTAAATAACATCAGCAAAGCATGACATGCTTTGCTGATGTTATGCATGATGGCATGCATGTCATTGTCAACAACACAGTTCACAACATATTAAAAAACATGTTATCAGCCAACAACAGAATAACTAAAATAACAAACCACTCAATAGCAGAAAAGAAAACAAAACAAAATACACTCAAGAAATCAGATTCACTGAACTTTACAAATTTTTTGAATGCTATTATAACCCACCACTATTTAAGTTTAATTAATTTTTACTAACACCACTATTATTAACAAATAAGAACTTAAAAAACAACAGTAAAAATTGTTATACCTAAAAGCACCAAAATCTGTATCTCTAATGCTATTTCCATCTTTTAAAGTCCAAAAATGTACTTCACATAATAACGTCAGCATTTTAAAATTTTAATACACGATATAACCTTCATTTTACGATGACATAATATTTCGACTATTATATTATATTCAACAGAGATTATTCATACAAAAGACTATAGAAATGAATATCCACGAAGTTTTCGCTTTAAAACAAGTTAGCAATTTAAAACTATAAATTCACTACGTGACCCACTCACAACACAATAACAGCAACATACTTCAATACCAACAAACTGTAAAAAAAGTACATACACTAAGTCAGTGTTGATTACAGCTATATAATACACTAAATATACCTTCAAACAAAATCCATGAAAAGGGAATGTTACTAATTGAAATACTTAACTCATCATTAAAAGATTTTTGTTAAATAAATTGTAAACAGTGCAATAGATTCAATTATGGTATTAACTAAAAAAATTAGAATTAATCTACAATGTAACACTTTGCCATTCACTTTTAATATAGTACACTGAAATAACTTTAATTTTTTTTCAAAAATAGATGGTAAACACATAAATAAGGATAATATTTTTATTTCAAAATAATGTATGGTGAAAAATCAGTATCATATAAAATTTATATTGTACGATAATATAGTGAAAATAAATACTTCAAACATACGTTAGTGAATCGTGGAGGTTACAGTGCGGTTACATCTCTGTACGTGGCGAGGTTAGGGTTGTTGGTTTGCGTTTATCCCTTTATTTTTTTCGTTAATTTTCTACTCTGTGATCTACAAAGTAAGTTATAAAGATCAATATAAAACGTATTTTTAATTAATTATTTTAATTCTGAAGTGTCAATTAAAAACTTCAGCAGCGGGCCACTGTATTTTTAATTATTAAAATTCATCATAACCTTATAATTTTACATTTGTGGTTATATCAGACGTAAACAAATTATAAACATTCAAAGATTTTGGAAAACCTAGTCATAAGTATCCTAAAATTTCCTTTTTTCCTTTTAGGTACTGTTTTCAAAGGTAATATAGTTTAGTTACATAATATTCATATCATCTGATAATATGACATGCTGATAACAGATGTGTTCACGTTGTTTGTCGTTTATATTATAATGGAGCTGTATATAGCTTAGTCAGGTTATTGTTCTGTTGAAAGTGTTGTTTCTTTGCAGTATGCCAATTTTGATCTCCAGTATTTATCTTGTTAATAATCAGAGTCTGGTGTTAATTTATTATACCTAATAGAAAAACAGCATTAGTGAGTGTTGGTGCCATTGTCTCACGGCTTGGTTAATCAGAATCAGAAAGACATAAGGTCTAGATTCAAGTCATCCTCATCTAATCAACTGATTTAAATATCTGATATCATAAATTTCAATTTTTGTGAATGCTGTTATTACTTAAAAATGAACATCACAAAATAGCTATGTACATTTAAAAACCCCAAATAAACCACCAATTTAACAAATTTCACCCAAAAATTGATATTTTATAATATCAATTATAAACATAATTGAAGTTTTTAAATTTTAGAGGTAAACATCATTTGCTACAGCATTTGTTGGAATAAAATTAAAATATAATTATGTTATTAATACATTTTTTATAAAGGAAATATATTACAAATTTTCATTCTCGTAGGGCAAAATGACCAAAGCAGTTGATGACCGTCATCTCAAAAAAAAAAACTATTATAAAGGAAATTCGTTCCAAATAATTAAAGACCTCTGCGCAAGTCCTCGATGAAGATAAAAAAAAAATAATCAGTGAAACAATCTTTTAATTACTTTTAACAAAATTAAAAGTGTTAACCCAAGCAAAGGACTTGGTGATAAATAACATAAAAAAATACTCTGCCAGTAAGAAATTTATTCATTTATGAAAAAGAGAGTCATTACAAAACTGTTTTAATCATTTGAGTATCACTATTGCCAGTGTTCACATAACAGTTTTTAATACAAGTACAATGATAAAATATGTTTTTTTTTTTTTTTAAATAAGTTACTTTAAACCTACAGCAATTACCATCAATTGGAATTTATGATTTGTTTTGAAAAAATAAATTGTTACAGTTGCTAGCATAAAGAAGATGGTACATACTAATCACATAATTGTCTCATGAGAATTACGAGATTTCCCTTTCCCATAATATAGTAATTAGATACTAACTTAGTTATAGTAAAACTATATCCAAGTTTAACTCACGTTAGGCCAAGATCTTGACACTGAATAAATGAAAAGGTAATAGTTATATAATAAACAATAGTTATTTAATAATCAACTGTAAATACTAAAATAAATGTGTGATTTACACTTTTTATTATATTCATTTAGTCAATAAATACTCAAAGAAGAAAATTAATTTTTACTGTTAGATAAAAAACTGCCTTCTTCAATTTTTTGTATTATTTGGCAGTTTATCATAAAAAATTACAAATTTTGGAAGCAAATCTACCTCCGTTGAGTTTTTATTTATTGTTCATCTATACTAAGACATACTGGATAACAAAAGAATACTTGGTCGGTCAAGTGTACCAACTAATTTGACCTTTACTTTATCTTCTAACCAGAACAATGTAAGTAAAAAGCTGGTTTTTATTTAGTTTCTGGATCAAGTATACCAAAATTATTTTTTGAATTAAAGAATTTGTGCAATACCACTCAAAATTTTGACTGCGTATTTTATAAATGTGAGTAAATAAAATCATAGAACACAAGTAGATGGACAATATAATTTTAGACTGAATATTAGGTATTTTAGAAATTCTTAATGCTGATTAGTTAAACAATATCAACTCAGTATAAAAAATTGGTTGGCTAACCAAATATTTGATTTACTAGAATGAGAAGAAAACAGACATGTTTTCCAAAAATATTACTATCACATATAAAATGTTGAATCTAAATATGTTTTAAAACGTAAAAAAATGTTCATTTTAAAATTTAGATACTTGTTTTATTAATTTTAATTCAGATGCTTTTTATAATTACTTTTCCTTTTCAGATTAATAATGTCTGGTTATTCAGAGAATACTGGGTACAATCAAGATCAGTTTTGGTCTTCAGGTCAAAATCAGGAAAGTTCTTACAGTTTTGATGTGCCAGGAAATCAGTTTGGACAAGAATTGTGAGTTAAAAAATAAAAAAGAATTTTCAGTAAAAAAAAATTAAATTAAAAAATTGTCAGTTAAGAAGTGTTGTTTAGTATAAAATAATCTAAAATGTATTTTGTGCTTTCATATAATTTTTGATTTGATTAAACTCAATTGATGTATTGTTATTAATTTTGTTTTTAATATCCTTTTCATTTATTTTTTCATAAAATTTGAAATTTGGCATATACTATAATAAAAATTTATTCTGAATGAAAAGGTTTTATTAATGATTTTTATCAAATATGAGTAATAGAATTTGTAATAGAATAAAATTTTTTATTCTGGTGCAAATATGTATATAGTATCTGACCATAGACTGAAAACAAAAAATAGCTTACCTAGTGGCTTGCATTCTTAGTCTTCTTTGAAGTTAGCCCCTTGTAACTCCATACTCTTAACCCAGCAGTCCTTAGTCCTTCCATTGTTGGAAACATTTTATTTAGTCCTCTTTTGAAATGGTTAGTAGCTGTACTGTCACTTTCTAATTGTCTCCCTGGCTATCAAATCAGGACTTTTTCAATGTCACCTTTAGCCTTGAAAAAATAATTAGAAATCAGAGAGTGGCATATCTGGTTAGTTAGGGATCTGGTAAATGTGAGGAATTCCATGCTTGACCAAGAAATCGTGGATTAGACATAATGAATGAGCAGATGCATTATTATAATGCAAATGCCACTTGTGTGATTTTCACAGATCTGGTCTTGCTGGTCTCGTGTTATCTAACCAACTTCCGATATGGTTCAATTATACATTTTAACAGCTTCTCCTCTGTAATCTGCTTCAAATCTGTAATTTGCTTCTTTACCTGGCAAACTGCCTTAGCTAAAACTAAACATATCTTTGAAAAATTTATTACAAACTTAATATCAGTAGTCACCTGAATCATTCATAAAAGATGGGAAGTTCTCCATAAGAAAATGATCTTTATTCTTTTAATCCCTGGTGTTTCATTAATATTTTTCTACAGTTTTTTTGGATTACTTGTGCTTTCATTGTTCTGTTTTTCATAATAAATTTATTTGAAATTTTTTAATAATTAATAAAAATTTTCCTGTTAGTTTTGAAATAATTTTATGGAGAAAACTTGCTGTTCTAGTATTTGTTTTACTTACTTCTGAACTGAACTGCAATTAAAGTATAAATCCATGATTTTAATTTTTTTAGTTGAATATTAACTTTTCTTATTCCAAATAAATTGCCAATAATTCCAGTATATTCGTGATAGTTTCAGCAGATTGATTTACATCCGTTTCATTGTTTCATTATGAGATTTAAGAAAATTTGGTTCTATCTATGTGCTTTGAAGCATTTGACTGAGTAAAGATTTCTTCTTGCAATCCTTATACATTCTTTATAGGTAAACTCAAAATTAGCTTACCAAGAGATTATCTTTTATTTTACTTTAGTAAACTGAAGAAAAAAAAGTCCATATTATCTACAATAGTAGGTGGATGATCAACACAAGCCCTACTGTTAGCTGATATCTGCACTGGTACCAATACAACTACAAGTCGTGTTTCCCTCATATCAAAGTATTGTTCAGCTTATGTTGATACTTCACCCTCCAGAATGTTACAATTTATATTGCCAACTGCATTATGTATAGTTCCCTTGTTCTTGTTATCTAACGTGGACTTTAATTTCAATAAACAGTCTGTAGCAGGGCTACAGAAAATAGTTAACATACTTCTGCTCCCAAGGTAAAATTCAGTCTTAGCCCCTAGCAGGCCCAATTTCTAGTTCAATACAGAAATATTAAACTTATTTTTAACACATATGATAATCACATCATTCCGATTATAACCTTTTACATTGTAATATTTGTGACTTAATACAATAAAATCAATCGTCACTTTACAGAGGTTAAAAATAATGTGTTGTATATAAGTTATTTGATTAAAAACTGTTTAATAGTCTGCATCAAATGTAACTAACCTCTAGTGTTTCCATGAACTGTATTAACTACAACTATCTGATATTTAATTATCATTATTATTTACATAAAGTAACACAATATGTATCATTATATATATATTTTAACAAGATCATTATATCAATTTGTTACTGTATGCCTATACTGAATAAAGCTTACAATAAAATCTTTCATCAAAATAAATTCTAGTATAGAGAAACAAAAAGCAAATTAAAAAAAGAAACAACCAATGAAACTACAGTCAATCCATAATGAAGTTAATTATCCAATTGAGGAATTCCTAAGTTGATACTAAAATAGTTGGATTTAAAACTAATACTGCTTGAACTCATAAAAAACTAAAAATGGAAATGTCATACTTAATTTTTACTTTCTAAATTTGATTAAAATTGTAGTATCAACTTAGGAATTTCTCAATAGTATAATTGACTTCATTATAAACTGACTGTAGTTTCACTGTTTTTTTTTTTTAATTTGCCTTTTGTTTCTCTATATTTGAATATATATATATATATAATGCAAAATATATAAACACAATTATGAATTTATTCAAACAATATTATGTTAATAAATATATGCATGAATATTATTTGTGCACAAATATTTATTAATTTTTCCTCATAATAAAATTTCATTAAACAATTTAATATATAAACCTTTTTCTATTAATACTATTTTCATTTCAGAAATTTCCAATCGTTTCCAGAGTCTGGTTCTGGACAACAGAATTTGTATTCTGGTGCTCCTTTATATGGATCCAACCCATATTTGGATCCTTCTTCTGGTTCTTATGGAGGAGAGTTGTTTACTCCTTCTAGTAAAAACTATGGTGGCGAGAATGGAGTAGACTTTGATGATGAACCACCATTGCTTGAAGGTATTCCTCTACAACATTAATTTAATCAATTAACTTCTGACATTTTCTTTTGACCATTAGCAGTAAAATATAATTATTCTCCATTTTTCTTTATTATTTTGTTCTTTTCTGTTAAAAGTATTAATATATTACTATTGTTAGCATAATATATATCTTTTACAAGATATAATATTAGATTCCAATGTTGGCTACTGTCATTTTCATTTTCAGTAATTATTAATAACATTGATCTGTATTATAAAAATTATTTGAATGTTTTTAATTTTATTTACCTGTTAGCTTTAGTTATTAATGTACTACATATGAAGTAATAAGAATAAGAAACCGGTGCAGAAACATTACAAATAAAATTTGGTGACCAGAGTAATTCAAAAGCCCCCCATAAAGTATATTCTGTTTTGTGGAAAAATTTCAACAGCAATCTTAAGATAAGATAAACCCTTTTAGTTTTGGAATCCCTCTGGTCTGAAGAGAACTCCTGAAAGACAGAGATGACCTTTGTTGGTTTAATGCGCAGGGGTTCAGTTTAAAATAAAAAGAGGAATTTTCCACCAAAACTTATTATCATAAATATGATGCACCTATGGTACAGGTATAACTTTTCATATTTTGAATCATTAATGATTTTTCTATATTACCATCTGTTAAATATTTCTGCAGTTAATAGGAAAGGTGTTTACAAAATGTGAAAAAAGCGGATTAAGAGAAAGAGAGATGTACATCAACTGGACTTTACTTTCTCTCTTTTTATTCTGGCGCTACACATTTCCTTTTGGTGGAAACAATACTTTATTTACATGTAAATCAAATTTATCTTAAGAGATTCTGCTTTGAGTGATTTACCTTGTATCAGTTAGATGTCATATAATGTTTCATAAATTTATTAATAATAAGTAGAAAGAAAGTCTTAAGGGCAAATTAAATATTACACCAAAAATGTAGTTACTGGCTACAAAGAAACATCCAAGTTGATATGTGTCTTACAACTATATGACACGTAAGAAAGTATCAATAAAGTTGAATGTGCTATTATTATTAGATTATTGGATAAAATTTATAAGAATTTAACTGATATTACTTGTTTCTGCTTTCAATATTTAAAATGGTTAGCTTATTATTAATTACATTTTGTAGGTCATAAAAGATCATAAACATATATAACAATTAGAAGTGAAGGTATGTTTAGATTCTTGTTTCTTTAGATTATTAAATACGTGTAGTGATATGAGTACATGAATAAAAAAGAAAAGTAATTAACTTACATACCTGGTCTGTGTATTTTTTTCTGTTTGTTTTTATTACATTTGTTTTTTGTCTTGACAAAGGAGGAGGGTAGATTATGCAACTAAACAGATGTAAATTTTTACTATACCATAAAGTTGTTTTGTTTTATCATTTAATTAATTTAGAGATAATAAATAAATGTATAGAAACCAATAATAATTGATAAGTAATTGATTTCATAACAACTAACTGTCATAACTTTTTTCTTTTTCCTGTTTAGCCTCTGGTAATTAACTTTCAGTTAATACTTCAGAGGATGAATAAGGATATGTATGAGTGTAAATGAAGTGTAGTCTTGTACAGTCTCAGTTCAACCATTTCTGAGATGTGTGGTTAATTGAAACCAAACCATCAAAGAACACTGGTATCGATGATCTAGTATTCAAATCTATGTAAAAATAACTGACTTTACTAGGACTTGAACACTGGAACTCTCGATTTCCAAATCAGCTGATTTGGGAAACTGTCATGATCTATATGTATAATATCATCCCTTTTGAATTCATACAACTGAAAATGAGATAAGATAGTGTTCATTTTAGTTACTATATGTTATGAACAAAATCCTTCTATTTTTTAAATGCTGTAATAAAAATAATTACTCAGCAACAAAATAAATATGTAATTCACTCTTTAAACAAACAAATGATATATCATTTAACTGCCAGGGTAATTTTTGGTATTAATTAATTGTACAAATTTATTTAGTAATTGACAAAAAAGGATAATTTTTTAAATTATCCGAACAGTTTAAAATAAAAAAAACAAATTCACTTCATTATTTTTGTGCCAGATAGAGGTAATTGTTCATAAAAAGGAATAGAAATATTCATTTTTCATGTTATTTATGAAATAATTCAGAGATGTGAGTAAATATAATTTGTATATTCAGTAAAAATGTTAAAAACCATCTCATTTCAGAAAGTTTATTAATTATGCCAAGAGAGCTTAAAATTAAACCCTTTCATTCATTTAAATTTAATACAATCATTTATATTTTTAAATACTGTATTAAATGATCTGAGGCTAAATAAGTAGACATTGACTACTAAATTACAAGAGTATTACATTTTTAATTCTAATAAAAATATGTCTACTGAAATTTATATTAAAATTGAGGTTTACAACCTCAAAACATGAAACTTTCTTTGATTATTTATACTATTATATATACTATAAGTATAGTATTATATACTTGATCTATCGCAAAACAAATTTTTACCCATTTTTCTGGTATAACTGAGAAGGTTTTTAGATATATTTTATTTCAAAAAATCAAAAAAAAATATATATATATATATTTATATGTAGTAGTGGAGATTTGCCAGTTGAAGCACAAACTTTAATGAATGGGGATACTCTTATAATATCAATATTACAAGATATTATATTACATATCTCTATTTTAAGATATATATATGGCAATGAGATGATCTTATAATATCTTTGCAAATAATTGTCTACTTTCAAAATTCAAACAGGGTATTTGTTAATGGGTTGAAGGCTAACCTTTGCATGCTAACAGAACATGGTTATTCAGAAATGTATATATATTGTGTGGTTCGCAGCTCGATCAGGATATGGAAAGGTTGACAATTTAGAATGTTTATGTAATTACAATTTATTGATTTAAAATGTTCATAATTATAACCAGACAATAATAATAATAATTAACAATTAATGAATACAAATATTAATATAGTAACAATAATAATCAGGATAGTAGTAGTAAATAATAATAATATTGCACATCAATAATAACAAATCAAATAATTAATACATATATAGTACATGACATAATACATAATCAAAACAGTAAATATGACATAAAAACAGAGTGTAATCAATAAAGAATAACAATCAAAATATTACACATCAACACAAATATTAATATATTAATTACAACCACAATAATAATCAGGATAATAGTAGTAAATGATAATATAACATTAATAACAACAACAAATCAAACAATGACATAAAACATAACATAATCAAAACAGTAAGCAAGATATAAAAAACAGAGCGTAATCAAAAAAGAATAATAATAACCAAAATATTACACATCAAATAGTAATAAATGTCATTAGTAAATAATAAATACATATTACACACAAGACAGAATTCAAAATAAATAATCATTCGGAATTTATTCCAGGTAGACAAATAAAACTAGACCCATTAACAAAAGAAACCGCTAGCTAGTCTTAACTCTTTTTAACCACTAGTCTTCCATTAACAATCATATAGTATTCACTTGCAAATACCTTTGCTATCTACTGTAACAGTTTATGAATGAAGTCTATTGCATTATTTCTTTCACTTATACATGTATAGTTATACTATAATTACTCGTGGTGTTATTTTACTCGTATCAAAATAGATTCAGGTCTCTCCTTGCTGGACTGATGTCTTCCACTTTCATCTCACAGACTCACACTTGTAGCTCTCCTCGCTGGGCCGTTGTAATTTCTCGCTGGACTGGTTCACAAAATTCCACCGAACCCACACGACTCCACACAACTTGCAGCCTCTCCTCGCAGAACTGCCATTGCAGGACCGATGCTATAACATCTCACAGACTGGTTCTAATAGAACTCCTGATTTACTGGAATTATTTATACTGCTAGCCTCTTTATCTGCCAGACCAGACCCAACTCAAAGCATGAGAATGATAGATGAGCCTGATTATTCTCATAGATTCCATAACCAGGTTCAGTAGCTTTTGTTATTGTAGAAATATTTGTTCATTGTGTGACAGCTGGCAGTATGACTAAGGACGATTGTTAAATGGACCTATTCTTTACAAAAAGGGTTCTCCTTTTTGTCCCTATCTGGATTCTTCCAATTATTATACTTTCTATTACTTCATAATAATTGGTAGGAATCAGTTATTCAGGCTGGCTATACCAGTCTTGTTACACTATATATAGTTTCTCTGTTTGTTTGTTGTCACATCACGCGAGAACCAACCAATCGATTACTTTCAAATTTTCAGAATACATTTGTGTTATTGCAGGGAAGATTTTAAGCCATCGACCGAGTCCCTAGCTCCCTTGAAGATTAAAATATTAAAAATATCCATTATTTCTTAACCTCCCCCCTCCAATGACAGTGAAGTTGTGAATTACAGATATTCATTAAAGAAAAAATAGATTAATCCTTTTACTTCATTATTATATTTCTTCCACCATGGCAAATAAATAAGTTATTTATTTTTTGTCGTCAAAAGATTGTGTACCTTAGTTACTATAATTTATCTTTGGTAATTTAGTTTCTTTTTCAGGTGTCTATAAAGCCTGAATATTGTAATTACTATTTATCAGTATTATTCTCACAACCATGACGATAATATACAGTGTGAGGTTCCAGGGGATGGAGCATTCTGTGTAGATGGGAGTGGCAACCGAAGCAAGCTGCACAGGTGTCCAGGGCATTGTTCTGGCAAATTGGGAATGGTGAGCGAAGCAAGCTCTGCAGCCATGGGGTAAGTCCCTTGGCTCTGGGTGACCCAAGGAGCCCCTCAGTTGGCTCCAGGTTTGCTTGGGCTAAACTGAGCCCCGAGGGTCCAGGTTCTGACTAGCGGGCCTGATAGTAATTTATAAATTAAATAAATGGAATTGAGTTTTTGTAATATTGTATACTGTTATTCAGCTTTATACAGAGCTGATGCCTAATTAAAATAAGAAATTAAATAAAAATTAGATGCTATATAAAAGGGAAAAAGGGTTTAAATGGGAAATATTTATTTTTCTGGATCAAATAATGAATTATTTTCAGAAAAAAAATTGTGATGAATGAGGAAGATTCTTCATAAAGAAATGTTTGAATTTTTCTAATTATATTTTAAATCAGTTGCAAAATTATTGTTAAAAAAAATGTTAATCATAACATAAAAGCATTTTAATATAAAAAATAAAATTATATAAATTTTTAAATTATAATTATTTAAATTTTATAATGTACATCATCTGATCTTTGATTTTCACATATTTGAATTTTTCGTTAAGTATAACGTTATTGTTATGTTAATGAACTTTAATCATTTTTTTATTTACTCTTTTGAATTTTGTTAATTTTCTATTTAATCTTTTATTGGTTAGTTAATATTCAGTTAGTAAAAGAGTTATTGAATTATATAATTTAAATTGCTGATTTTTCCAATTGTTTGTACGTTAATTAATTATTATAATCTCAATGGTTAATTCTTAGAGTTAATTGAGCTGTTTCTTTAGGGAATGATTATTTCTGTAAGTGTATATACAGACTAGGGAAAAGCTGAGACTGACTTTTTACTATTTTAGTTTGTTATATCATTATGACAGTCAATGATTGTATTAATTTATATTTTAAACTTTTGTAATGATGAAACAAAGTTTGGTTTGGTTTGTTTTTATATAAGCTAAAAATTGAAATTAATTTAATGGTATAAAATATCTGTGAGCAATCTGCACATGTATTTATGTAATACTGTGCATAAATATTATATGTTTCATTTTATTGACATCAGTAACATGATAGATTTGTTCATTATTAAAGGAGGAACATATAAATAGTATAAGCTGTTGGAATTTCAGTAATGTGCATACAGATATCTGTTGTCAGTAATAACTAAGTATCTATTTAGTTATTGAAATAAATAATTATAAGTGATTTATTAATAATAAATAAATTTCATTGCTGCAGGCATGTGTCTCACCAGTTAATTAATTTATATGCTTTTTAGTGCTTGTAACAGGGTCATCTAGTGGGTCTGTGTATATATAAAAACTTAGCATTGGTTTTATTCTCAGTTACTTCTAATGTGTTAAGTAGCGTTAGGAAGATGTTTCAACTGCAGGAACACATTTGCAATAGCAATTGCCTTGCACTTGTCACTACAATTGTTCAACGTATAATATACTCTTAAGTTTGGTGTTTTGGCATCTTCACTCACATAAGTTCTAATCTTAGGTGAGTAAACCACTGCATTTTACTGTTTTCAGTTCACCTTTTTCCTTGCTGTTTTATGCTACCTCTTGAGATGGTAATTTGAATTAAATAAAGACCTGGGCTAAGAGTGTTATAACTAAGATATTTTTGTTTAAAATTGAATTGGAAAAAATAATTTGGGAACAGATTTAAAAGTTTATTTTATTGATCTATATTTTTGTAAATCAGCAGTTTGGATTCTTTTTTGTTGTTTTTGTAATGGCTGTTTTCTTCTGACTTGTGTGTATTTGTGGGTTTTATTAAGTATTTTACAGACACTTCTGAATTATTCTTATTTTATTTACATAATGGGCTTAAAAAGTCAGTCACCCTCTACCATGTGTAACTGTATACTTGAATTGAAAATGTTGTCTTAACTATTCAGAAGTGTTGTGTTTCATAAAAACTGTAATTATAATGAAGTATGAAAGTTCTGTCTTTTATTAAAATGTTTTCAATAACATTTTTTTCAATTATTTGAAATGAAGAAAAAACAGTCAGTGAATTTTTTAAAAGTGTGTTTATAACATTTTTAACTCAATCCATTATGACAAATGATAAATTATTGGAAGGAAGTGATTACATGAAATATGTATAAGTTTGATTACTAATATTTTTTTAATTTCATTGTAGTAAAAAAATAAATAAATTGAGATCAAGACAATCGAAATTATGAAAATGAAACGAAAGAAATGAAGATATTTTTTATAATAGTTATAACATAATTTACTCTTCAAATACATTTCTACTCAACTTTCAAAGTTTAGTCTCTGGTGAATTGTATAAGTAGATTTGAAATAAGTTCACTTTAGTTCTTATAAGAAGCAATAACAAACTTTTCATTTATTTGAAATGGTGAACAAATAGTGGATTTTTAAAAGTATATTGACAACATTTTTATCTCAATCCATTTTGACAAATGAGAAATTATTGAAAGAAAGGAAGTGGAGAAAGAGAGATTGGAGCAGTAAAGTTTTCTATTATAAAATAACATTATTATACCATTCCTTCCTACAATGCCACAATCATCTAGCATTGCAATCTAACATAGTTGCTACTGTTAGTTATGGTACTGACAGCCCAAACAAGTGAAATGTATAAATTTCTACCAGTCCAATCAAATAAATTATAAGGGAACATAAATATTACATATTTCTGTAATACATTTAACTCATTTCAGTTTATGGATTTCTATAAAAAGTACAAAGTTTTGGACATAAGGAACACATTTATTTGCTTATGGTTTGTTAGTTCCTATACTTACTTTCATTTAACTAATATTTGCCAATATACTCATGGTATTTGTCTCCTGTATTGTAAACACATTATTTAATGCTGTAGAAGGTCTGTCTCGAATTGTTACATTATTGGTTTGTGACACAAAATTAACTTTAATACGATAATTTAAATTAATGAAGAAAAGTGTGTCTTTTAAGAGTTATATGTTAATAACAGATTAATGGAAAAAAAATTACTTTTTACCATATTAAACCTTGATATTTTTATACATTATTCTTGAAAGAATTATTTATTTAAAGAAAACCTGCAGCAGTTATGGAAAATTACATATTAAAATTCCCTTATATTTCTCAATTGTGCGATCTCAATCTTGCATAACTTTACATTTGATTACAATTGATTACATAAAACTATTTGTGTTTAATTATTATAAATAAGTTTATCTTCAAAAGCTTATCTCCAGCCCCAGCTTGTCAAAAAAAAATAAAATCATACTCTCATTACGACATTTTCCTGGATATTTGAATTTAAATGCAATTTTATTTTATTGTTCTGTTTCTTTTTTCACTTTTTTTTTGGCATTTCTGGTTAGTATTGGATTGTTACAGTATAGTAATATATAAACATATTGTTCAGATTCATTTGTTTTCTTTGTCCTCTTGCTTAATGTAAACATCTCCTGTCATCTTCTTTCTTCTTATTTGTTAATAAACCAGCTGATCTGAATTATTGTTAGAATTAATTATATAAATTTACTTTTCTTTAACATCTATTAGCAACAACATCACTAAATTTTTATTGTTCTAACTAGACATATTTAATATATATTTAAAATGTGAACTCAACTAAACACATAAATTATTAACTCATTACAGTGTTTAATCAATGAAGGGTAGATTTTTAAACTAAATAAAGGAAATGATTATTAATAATTGGTTTTATCTGGCATTACTTAATGTATACAGTTTACACAACCAACAAATTGCTCCACAGCTGAAATTGTTGTACACATATGTTATGTTGATATTTTAAATATTTTCATCTGAAAAATTGAGAAAATATATCTCTGCATTTTAGACAGCCTTATTTCAATACAAGTCTTATTTTCCAGTATTTGTTTTGTTATTTTTATTAAGATGCAAATTTCATACATCTGTGTTTGTTGCAGACAGTTTTGGGTAGTGAGCCTTTTAGGTGTTAAGTCCAACCATATTTTAAATGAAAAGAAAAATAATAAAATGCAAAATAAAATAAATAAGAAATACCAAACTAAAATAAAAAACTAATACTTTCTCTTCATCTTTACGAGTAAATTACTATTTAACATCATTTTAAATTACCACTTTTTGTAGTCATTGCTAAATTAAGTGTTCAGCGAGTGAGTGTTTTTTCAGTTAGCCCTGACTGCTAATAGACAAAATTTGAAGAAATGAAAATTTCTATTTTTGAGATTTAGAGTGCGTTTTTTTTCTGAAGTTGGCTTATTATTTTTTTTAACTATTTTTTTATCAGTAACATATTTTTGGGCTACTACACTTCACAAATTTTAATTTTATTTGTATAGGATGTACAAGATAAATAAAAAATTATCAACACTTTTCATGTTATAATTTATTTACCATGAAGTTAAAGGACATTCCCTAACATTTAACATGTACATAATTTTTCTGCAGTCATCTTCCTTGTCAGTGAACTTGCTCTAGTAGTCCACAAGCTTGCATACTCCTTCTAAGAAGAAAGTTTGTGGTTGATTGCAAAACAACTTTTACACTGCTTCTGGTACATCTCACTGGGGAAAATTGATGATCTTGTAAAGCACCCTTGAGTGGCCCAAATAGATGAATGTCAGAGGGAGCAAAATCTGGGCTGTAAGAAAGATGTTCCAATTCCTCACAATTCAACTTGAAGGTTTGAACTGCGTGGTAAGCTGTATGTGTGCAGGTGTTGTCATGCAACCACACTTTTTTTTTATAATAGACTTTAAGGAAGCAGAACTCATTGCGGATGATTTCATGGGCAGAACCCTGAAATCTGATGTTCAAATATGCTACCTCATTGATGGTAACTCGCCTATTTGCCGGAACCATCTCTCAAGCTTGCTGAATTTTGTCTATGGTAAAGGTTGATGGGTATCCTGCTCCCTTTTCATGCTTCACAGATTCTCCAGACACTTTTAAACTTCTCAATCCATGAAAAAATACTTTTTCATGATAAAGCACTGTCCCCATATTGTGATTAAAGTCTGTGATGAATTTCAGCCCCTTTCTCACCCTCAATCAGAGAAATCAGATCACTGCTCGTTGTTCCTCCTTGGTGCAAACTGCTAGCAAAGTGTCTACATTGTAATAGCCTGGAAGATAAATGACATGATTAGGATTAAATTTCACACATATGTCCACAGTTGTACCTCCCTAAACATGCATGCGTAGAAGACAGTATGTCTTCTTTTTTGATACCATTACTAAATAATAATAATAATTTTAATCATACATTCAAATACGAGTGCAATCAGTCTTTTTAAACAACACAATACTTTTATATTTACAAAATTATAAATACGTAAATTAATAAATTAATAAAAAATTGTAAACGTAAAATTTGTAACCTCAAAATATTTTGAAGTTATCTAATACCATTATCTTCACACATAGCATTTATTTAATTTGCTGATGTATGTCATGAAGTAATAGAATGTCAGCCTTTCATATGTAAAGTCCCAGGTTTGTATCTTATTTAAGTTGGCACTCTTTATGTCATAAAATTTGCTCACTACTTTGTTACTCAAATTGTGAGTTTATGTAGTGAATTAATCTTTTAAAATAGAAAGACGAAACATTAAGCATAATGTTGAGCAATTTTTCTTATTATTTATTTATTAAAAAAATTTTCTGTTTTATACTTATAGATATGTTTACGACTCTGCAGAAATTAGTTATTTATATAGGTTAAACTGTTTGAAAAATTATCTGCAGATATTTCCTTCTTCTTATTATACATCAGATACTTACTGCTGGCTATGAACAAAGTTATTATCTATTTTTCTACTTTTGTTTTGAACAGGAATCATTGACTTAGAGAATCACTGTTCCAAATCCTTTTACCAATATATTCTCCTTCTTCTGGAACCCCATCCTCCCCCTTTACCTAACCATCAAGTATAAGGCACAGAAAATTATTTTTGTAGTGTCTTAGCAAATGTGAACATGTTCATGTTTTTTTCCTTTAAGCATTTAATGTCCTCACTGGTGATCTTATCTAACCTTTTAGAAATTTCCTCATTTTGAACCTTGCCCCTATGACTAATAAATAAATAAATATTTATTTCAAACCCTCTATCAATTTCAGTGATTCTTTTGACTAGGCCCAAGGACCCACATTATTTAGATTTGAGAGTATAGGCTGTAACACTCAACCATTTGAATCTCAAGACACAAGGTTAAACTGTGACTATATAACATATTTCTATTATAAAAAATCTTTCTGACTTTTCTTATTCTTTTAATTATTGCTCTGAAATGACCCCAGTTTTCATTTAAGTAGAATCCCAACTATCAGAATGTGGATACATTCAAGAGGATTGATTACTTCCATTGAAAATGTTATGAAGTCTAATTTTTTTCATTGTTATATATTTTGCCTTCCTAGTATTCAACAGCAATCCATAATGGATATTAACTTCATTTGCTTTACCTAATATGACTTTTAAACCCTCCAAGCAACAAGTTTAAAAATTTTATCACCCATGAAACAAAGATTATTGATAACAACACTCTTCACAAATTTTTCCTCCACAGTTTCATCTAAACCCTCTTTAAAACTCTCCTTTGAGTAAATATTGAAAAATATTGGTGAATGCAACCCTATTGTAAGCATGTATTACCCTCTGACCAAATCATTGCTCTATCATTCCATTATAAATTCGTATAAAAGTGAAGGTCTTTTCATCCAATCCAAAGGCTGTTAACACTTAATATCTTATTATCCCTGATCTTATCAAAGATCTTCGCATAATCAATGAAACGCATTAAACATCATGAATAATATTCTATCATCTTTATATAACCACCAGTAATTCATAGATTGTGTCTAAACTCAACTAGGAATTTCCAGCATTTTCATCAATCATTTGTATATTCTCTCATATATGGTGCACAAAAATACCTAAAAACGTTTACTCATCAGACTAATTGTCTTTTTCTCACTACAATTACATTTACTTTCACTTTGGCATTTAACAAATATTGAGTACAATCAGTCTGATGGGAAATTACCCAACTTGCATACTGATTTGAAAATTTCTGCTGTAAACCTTAACTTCTTATCCTTTCTGGGTTGAGTTATAAAACACAAACTCACAGAATTCCATCTTATTCTATTTCTCCAACATTCCTTATAAAATACAAACTCACAGATTTTCATCTTATTCTATTTCAACTATATTCCTTATCCTTAAATCTTTATACCCTTAATTATAATATCCACTAATATCATGTAATAACCACCTTTTTCTGGGTTTTTACCATTTAGTTCCAAATTCATCACTTCCAATGCAACCATTTTATTTTTCCATTCTCTACAAGTCTAAAGCAACTAGATCTTGATCTCCCTATTCTGTCCAATACTCTTACTATACTATTTACTCTTACTTTATTTGAACAATTACTTCTAAACTCCTCATATGATTCGTCCTTCTTTTGCCTATTATGATTCTTCAAGATTTCATCTTCGTAGCTTTAGTTTAATGTTTTTTATCCTCCTACTTTTTTGTAACCCAATATTTTGCAGTATATAAAATTGGCATGAAATACATTTATTGTAAAATACTTCTTCACAAAAGAAGTGTTCATTGAAACTTTCTTATTACATACTAGTGATCTTACACATTATTAAAAATTACTTGGACCCCGCACCCTTCTTTTAGTTTCTCCACCAGTTTTTCCAAACTTTGACAGGTCATTAAATACTTAAAAATTTTACCCCTTCAAGAAATTTTTTCATTAGTTTTAGATCTCCTTTTTATTTTTTAATTATTTTTTGTTTACCTATTTTGTAATGCTCTTTTCTTTAATTACTTTCATATCAAAGAATATTTCTTGTTAAATTTTGACAGTCCCTCAGGGAATCTCATCAGAAACAGTAGATCCTAATGAAAGGCAGTAGTAGTCTTTCTGTTGACTTTTAACTGCAGTTATTATTTTATCTTTGCGTAATTTTACATTTGTAGTTAACCATTTTAAGTTAAAAAGATTAACCTAGTGCTTATTGTTTTTCTTAGGATTAACATCATGCTATCGTATCTACAAAATATTTATTTTCAAAGTATTTATCCATCCTGCAATCTGTTCATTGATATCAATAATTGAGACATTGTTGTTACCACCAGTTTGCTCCCAGTGATTTATTATGAACACTAGCATGTTCTTTTGGTTTTTTATGCAAGCAAAAACCAGTTATATGTCTCCATTCATTTCTAATTTTCAATACAGTCTCCTGAGAGCTAGATATCTTTTATCCTTTTTTCTCTAACCAGATCAGTCTATTGGTTGGATGGTAGATCGACTCATTCTTATTCTTATATCTCCTTCATTCCTCTGTTTTATCCAGAAAAGATCATCCAATTTTCACGATGCTCCCTTTCTTATTTTCCCAAACTAAATATTTTTCTTGGTATCTTTCTGTTGATTCTGTCAACTTTTTTCTAATTTCTTCTATATAGTTTATTCGTTAAACAAAAATTACTTATTCAAAAATTTACTGACTATCCATTATAGCAGATGCATTATTTGAAGAAATAACTTCTTTTAATTTTGCTTCTTAAGTTTTTTAAACTGAATTTGAAACTTCCTAAATAATAAAAGTTATTATCTGAGAAAAATCAGGGACAGGACATGTTTTAATTACTTGAAGGTGTTGTTATTTCTAGATATTAGGTTAAAAACAAATAATAATAGTAAAAATGATAAAATAAACTGAATTACAAACAATTGTAATGCACAAAGAAGTTTTTTATAAGTTTTACTTTTTTAGCATAAGCTTATACACTTGATTTTCTTAAATGTATTCTTTGCACAGAAAAGACAATAATTGACATTTTGCATTTTATATTATACTTGGGAACTGACAAACTGTCACTATCAATTTTATGTTTACTACAAACAAATTTATACATAACTTATACTAAAAAAATCGGCAATGAACTGCACAACTTGACCAGCATCTGACCAAGTTATGCAGTTCATTTTTGAAAAAACTTAAAAAAAGAGAAACTTTCTGGATATGCCAGAAAAAAATTCAATCATTTTAAGCTCTATTTGTATCTTTTTAAAAAAATGTTTTTGATTTCTTAAAAATTTTGGGAACTCACCATTCAAGAGGGGAATTAAGTTATTTTAGTTAATTTATTGTTTAAAAAAATTTGTTTTCAGCATTAAAGATTTGAAAATGCAAAAAAAGTTTTTCACATTTTGGGTAAAATTAATTTTGAAGAAAATAATCTCTAAGAGCCATTAAAAATCTAAAATTTTTACATTTTAAATTCAATGGGTAATTTGCGAGAATTATTTAAAAATTAAATTTTTTTGCTAAAGTGTCAGTAAAAATTTGAATTTTTTATTTCAATCAAAACACCTCCATCCCCCTGAATGAATGTTAGTCATTCATAATGTTTGGTATTTTTAAGTGTTATCATGTTTTGTCAGTTTGATTAGCATAATCTTTGGTTATTAATTGACAAATGAATAAAGAATTAGAAAGTTGTTAATTTTTCTCTAAATTCCAATAGATGGAATATTTTAATTTTATCTTCTAAATATATTACTGTGTCCTGAAATTTGATCGTTGTATTTAGCGTTTAAATACTGTTGAAGTTTAGATTTGTGGATCTGTAATGTGAGGATGACATACTCATAATATATATCTGAGAAGATATAGTTAGAAATCCTACTATCCTGTAGACTATAGGTTAATAGACTAGATTTCCAAATAATACATGATACTGTTTTAACAATCTTATGAATTCCATACTACATAATCATGATGGTTTCAGTTTTTGATTAACATTGATTGACAGTAATAAGACTATTTTTTCATAAATATATATTCTCTGTTTTTAATTTAAAAAAAAAAAAATTATTTAAATATTACTTACTTAATAGGACAGGTTACCATTATTAGGTTAACTATATCTGCTTTACTTTAGTTATAAACACTGAAGATTTTATTGTCGGAATTGATATGTATTCATATTACAAGTAGATTGTTCTATTTTTTCATAATAGAAAGTATGTATGGGAGAGAGTATGATTAAAAAAACTTCTTGAATATTTGCTGAAGTACAGCAGTCATTTAGAGTATTTATATTTGAATTTCGTAAGTGTGGTGGATAGCTATGCTATACTTTTGTCACAGTATTATTTGTTTATTCTAGCTATCACTTTATAAACTAACTCTACATGATAAGAATTTTATTTTTTTGTTTGTATACATTTGAATTTTGATATTAGCAGTCTAAATTATTTAAATTGTATTTATAGATTGATATTAGTATGAATTTAAGAACTGAATTAAACAATATTAATTTAAGTTAATTACTTCTACATACTGCTTCTAGTGGTACGGTACTGCCCCTGCTCTTCACTGAATATGTTCTGGGTTTGAATGATATTCAGACTTGACATTTTTACATGCTTCAAGATTCATTTATGTGGCTGTACTATGTGGTGGAGTGATATAGATGGTCTACCCTTTCTATGTTTAAAGTTGATAGTTTAAGGCCAGGATAACCATTATTTTAATGCTAGTACATCTTTGATATTGTTTCTAGTTACCATTATTTTTTTGGTGCACCAATTACTAGCAAATCAAAGTATATTCAATGTTCTCTTAGCATTTTTAGAACTTACATAATGCTTTCAGTTTCTTTTGTGTTACCTTCAGTGGCTGATGCTGCTGTTTCTAGCAATGTTATCGGCTGATACTGTTAGCAGTTTTCTTGTGTTAGGAAAGTTTGTATTAAGAAACTGGTCAAAAATTTTTTTAGATTTGAATTGTGTCTGTTCCCTGAATGTATTGTGTGTTTGTTTGTTTTATATGCTCTGAATATGTTAAGATGTGATCTTACTTGTAAATGTGTATATTGTTGTTGTTAATGTTAACATATAATCGTGATTTTTGATTTATAAGGTGCTTGCCAAACACTGACTCTTCGTTACTGTGGATTGCTTTAAGGATTTAATCATTCATTGTATTGTTGTTTGAAGCTCACCTCATTTATTTAATGTAGATTATTCTGCAATCTATGTTCAGTTTGTATTTATTAAAGGTCTGTTGTTTTGTTTAACAATTATATTTTAAAGTATATCATATCCAGCTGTTTTAAATTAGTTAAAACTCCTGAATTTATAGAGCTGGTTATAACAATTCCTATTTTATTTCAATCATTTTTTTAAATTTATATGTACAAAATATTGAATTCATTGGCATGGTTTTTAATTTGTCTTAAACAAATGGCTCTTTATTATTATAATGCACTTGGGTATTAGATGTTTTTATCTGACTGTTAAGTATCACAAAAACATCATTATGGTAATTGGAAAATATATTATAATATGTAACGTAATGTAATAGAAAATTGTTGTGTTCTATTGTGTTAAATTTCAAAGCATTAAAAAATTGATTTACTGTCATTTGAAGAAACAAATAAAACCAAAACAGTGTACAGATATTTTTTATTCCTTTTTATATTGTTTTAATTAGCAATTTATAATTTTTATGTAATATCATAATGATATTCCTTTATATATGTAGTAAAAGACAACTTTAACTTCCTAAACACTATTCTAACTTTCAATAATAAAAAATAAAAAGAACTGTAAAATGAAACTTAGTTTAAAATCTATATATATATATATATATATATATATATTATCAAGGTTGTTTCATTTTTCTAGTTCATTAGAATGACAAGACTAGAAGGCATTTAATCTTGATAAAACTTTCCTATTTAACTTGGAAATAAATTAATAATTTTTTATTTTATTTTCATCTGAATCCATTATGGTTATATTCAAGTTTAACTTTTTCATTATGCTTTTGAAAACCTCCAAGTCATATTAAAGACAGCACTAAGGAAAAATGACTGAACACTTTGCATTTAAATTGAAATTAAAGGTTTAGACAAAGAACTGGTCTAAAACTTAAATTGAGAAAATCAGCTAAGCACTTTTAATGAAATACGGTTGTAAACTTTTTTTTATTTCAGTCATTGATACTTTTACAAAGTTACTAGCAAAGGGGAGCCTACCATTCATTGTTATGAGGCGGGTTTGAAGTATTTTATTTTTTTTTAACTTTTATTTTTTTTTCTGTTGTTTATTCAGCTCGACAATATCAAAAACATAATTATATTTATTTAAAATAGTTAGACTGTATTTTTTTATGCATTATTGCATGTATTTTTTATTTATTTGTTTGTTCTTTTGATTTAACAAATAAGAATATCTGTTGCAGTTTGAGTTGAGGTTCCCAGTAATCTACATTATATTTATATAACCTACAATAGGAAAAAAAAATTACAATCAATTGAATTATTTGTAAGGTTATCATATTTTGCTAGTATAAAATAGATATGAAATTACGTATTAATATAGTCAAACAACTATGGCCACTAATCCGTATTAAAAAACATGCAGTATTACTAAAGTTTTTTCAGTCTTCAGTTTCTGTACTAGCAATAAATTAACAGCCATGTACAATTTATTGTGATATTAGCCTCACAGTAAATGAACAGTTCAACATTCAACTAATTAAGCTATTTTACTTAGTGATGTGAGAACACCATATATATTTTTATCTCAAATGCCATATTATCAATTGGAATTCTTCCAGGAGGTCAGAATGAGTTTGAAGATACAGAAATGGGCTATCGGATCATTGTTCTATGCCCACAATTATGATTCACGTAGATTGATAATAAATTAAAAATTCTACCTTACATTCACCTTTATCAAAGCACACATAAGAACCATTTTCATGTAACACAGCACAAAACTGCAGCTATTAGAAAAGGGTTTACAATGCTTTGATTATTATTTTTAATAAATTACCGATCCAGTTAGCATGTTGGCTCTGGTATTTGTATTAATATATTTAATTTTTTGTGTATTTCAAATCCCCATTGTCCAGTAATTGTGTTTCCACTGGTATGTTACAGTACACCCATATCTTGTAAACTTTCACTTCTTCTAATGCTATCTGTCAGTCATTGATAGAGAAGCATTTGTGTTACTTAGCAGTCTTATGAGTTGTGCAAATGACTATCTTGTTTAGGCTCCAAATATATCAGTGCTATACGTCAATTATCACACCAAAGTGATGGTAAATTTTACCTTTTGTTTTTTACCAACTACCTATAATCTGTACCATACAGAAGGGAAATCAAAGGAAAAATAGGATATATAATAAAAATGCAGGAAGAATAGAACCATAAATGCTTATATCAGGACATATGTAAAGGGTATTGCAGCCAGGAAGTTAAAAGATAATCTCACCAATTTATTTGAAATAAAATGAAGAGATTTTTTTTCAGATTCAGTGTTATTTTGTAATAAGTTTTTAAATAAAATTCATTAAAAAACCTTTATATCTTTCTTTGACATCTACAGATAACATATACTCAAATAATATCCATCAATGCCTTCTAACGTTATTCTTTTTGATTTCATTTATTAGACTATCACATATTTTTAAAATTATGTCACCTATTAATTTATGTACTATTAGCTATATTATTTTCTATTAACTATTCTTATCTTCTAATATCAACACACTTTTATTGCATTTTGTAATTGTGTGTAATATGAACCTGCTCTATTTAAGGCATTACCACAGTTTCCTTTGATCTATCTGGGTAAATGTGGAACATTTTTATCCGTGAAGTTTTTTATCCAGTCCTACATGTTCTATCCCACGTAATATTTAGTTAGTGTAACATGATGTGAATAAAATATTTATCTACTTATTTATCTGTTGTAAAAAGTATTATTAATTTTATGAAAAGATTTTCATTTTATGTAAATATCTCAGTTGTAGTTTATAAATATCATAAATCTTCTGTCCTCTACATTTGAAAATTGGGAACCATTAGCCTAGATAAGCTAAAGACCAGTTTGGACCAGTTTTTTAGTTTAAGAAAAGTAAGTAATTTGTATAATGTTCTTTCTTTCTCATTTTTCACTTATTATATTTTTCAAGGACAATGAAATTTTTCTTAAGACTTATTAATATAAACTAAACATTTACAAAAAAATAGTTCTGTTTTTAAATAGATAACATATTTACATTCTAATCTTGTGAATGTTAAAAAACATTTACCCAAGTTGAAGGCGCTCAATCAGACAGATTATTTTACTACTTTCAGTTTAAGATTACTATGTAGTGTAATTGATTTAAAAACTTTCTCTTACTGGTTCACTCACTTACTATATATATGTAGTGAGAGAAAGATATATCTATAGAGAGAGAAACTATATATATCTTTTATAGAGAGATAAAGAAAGAGAGAGAGAGAGAGAGAGAGATCTATACAACTGATTTGAAAGTATTTACAATTTTTTGTCACAGTCATTGCTTAATATTGGATTTTGTAGTGTAATAGTATAAAACTAGTTACCATTACAGTGTTCAAATTTTTTCATACAAAATTAAGATACGATGAAAATGTTTGTATTAACAAAATATATTCTTGCAATCCAGATTGCCTCTCGTTCATGCTGTGTAATAATCTCTGTATATCATTCTCAGTTTTTCTTTTTTAACATTTAATTATTCACATCAAAAAGTATATTATGGTGAATGCACTCCAAGAGAGCCTTAGCTCATATTTGATAGCATGGTTGTGTCATTTTTCTACTTCTCTTTTCTTATTTTTGTGAAAATACTGGTTTCCTTATATTCTTATATTTATTGTAATGGTTTTGTTTCATGCTTAACACTGTAGACCTATCAAAAGTTAAAATTAAAATAAAACTAAAAAATGCAAAATAAATTAAAATTATTAAAAAAGTAAATAAAAAACTGAATTCAAAAGGAATTTGTATAAAAAGTTTAAATCATACTTTTTCAATTATTCTTTATAAGTTTTTAACTTTTTGAAGTGTAAGCTAAATTTTAAGATATTAAGTTACTGGCAGTTTTTTTTTTTTTTAATTAGATGCGACTCTATAAGTCAAAGTAAAAATAGAATCAGAAAAAATATTTTTTACTTTTTAGTGATGGTTTATTTTTTATAAAAGTTTGTTTTATTTAAATTTTATGTTTTTTTTTTTTAGTAATATACTTAAAAAGAAAGCTTTAGCTTTAGCTAAAGTTATTTTTCTTTAATTACTGTAATATTCATTTTTTAAAAATCATTCATTTTTAAAAATAATTATTTCTAAACATTTGTTACAACTTAACATGTTTCTGTCTTCTATATATCTTATCATTTTAATATTTAATCAAAACAGAAATATATTATTAAAATCAGAAAAAAATTTGTATTGATATATTATTTGCAGACTATAATAATTATGGAATTGTACTGAATTTGAATTATATGTAAAAATGAAGTATGTGAAATATTTTTTATATATTTATTTATTTATTTATAAAGTAAATAAACTTATGTATATTTGTATATCTTATTAATCAAAGAGTAAATTTTTGTTAAAATAAAAACAATTTTATAGATGTTTATTTAAAATAAATAATATTATTAGCTATTTATCTTTAATAATAATTTTATTACTCACTTCAAATATGGCTTGAAGTTAGAGTAGGTTTCTTCCTGTTCTTGTTCCTCTAACCCAGATGCACTCTCCAAATTCATTCATAATTTATGATTTCTAGGATCATACTAGTGCACCTTATCAATCATATTAGTTGTTATCAAAGCTTATTCTTTTTAGAGAATTGTGTTAGTTGCATGAAGATAATTTCAGCATTATTTATGAGGGATTTCCTTTAATTTTGATTAAAATTATTAACTTGATTTTTTTTTTTAATTTGGGTCCTTTATTTTTTTCTATTAAGTTAGCTAAATATAAATGTTTTATGTATTTTTTAACCTAAAGAAAAAACCATAATGTAATATTAATTTTGCTTTCATGAATAATTATTATCATTATTTCATAAAATTTATTTTACAATTGAGCTTTGCAAGAAAGTAATATATAACAGTTAGAGAAAATACATTAAGTGTATTGTTACATAATAATAATTATTTATTATTAAATATTTTTTAAAAAGTTAATTAATTCATTCAAATAGTAACAATAAATCACAAAAATATCTTACCTCAAAACATAAAATATATTTTATATCCATTAATAAAATTTGCACAAATTTTTGGATAAATATTCATGTTATAATGTATAAAATTACACTTCTCCAATGGATTGATATGGATATTTAAATCAGTAAATTCACTTTCATCAAATTGACATTCTAAGATTGTAGTGACAGGTTACAGATAATCTCAATTGTAGCATTGTCATCTCAGTCTGATAGTCAATTTGATGAAAGTGCACCTAGTAAATTAAATATATCAATTTCCACAGAGAAATACATTTTGATGTTTAAATAAATTTAGTTATCCGTTTGAGCTTTTATGACTGTAGTTTATTTGAAACCGAGCCAGCTGTTGTTGCAGTTATTTTGTTTCTCTGAACGAGAAATTTTAACATTCATCTGTAATCACTTATGTTTTTGTGTGTTTATAGTAGAATGATTTTATTGTCTCTTCAAAATAACCGTAAAGATGATAGAGAATATATTTTTCTTTAACTCTTGTATTTTCAAAATAATGTGGGTTGTGGTTTTAGAGTCTGCTAACTTAGACTTTTATATTTTAAATTCCTAAATTTTATATTTTTATGATTTTATTTACTTATAAATACCATTTAAGATTATTTAAATATTTAACTACTAACAAATAACAATAATATGCAGTGAAACTGTGACTAGCACTATTTATCTTTTGTAATTCTGAAATGTGTTTATTTAAGTAATTTCATTTTTGTTATATTACCCCTTATATCATTCAGTTTTCCAAAACGGCTTTTTCCTGAGTTGTGGAACTATCAGTTTGTAAGGGTTGCAGTCACCATATTATTATCTGAATTTATACTATTATAAATAATTTTTTTTAATATTATTTTTATTGAAAAATTTGAAGAATAATTTGTATATCATCATTAAGTATTGAAAAATGTATGTACTAGACATTGTGTCTTAGATGTACAGAAGTGAATACTTTTTTCTTTTCCAAATAAAAATTAATGCCTATTTTTATTTTTGCTGAAATATAAAAAAAGAAGTGATCTTTATTTTCTTTTTTCATTTTTCTTTTAGAGGTAACGGTTTTTTTTACATATTTCTCCCAGAATATTATTTTGTTATTAGTTTCTTCTGAAGTTTGATAGAACTCTTAATTTTTTTTTCTATCTCTTGATAAGCATTGTCTTTTTTTTATACATTGCTTTAATTAGATTTACTGAATATAGGCGTAAAAAGTATTATTATTGCGAACTATTTCAAGAAGTCACGGTGAGTTTTCAAAATGTAAAAATTTATCTATCAGATCTTTTTTGGTCACTAAATATAGTCCATGTAGACCAATTTTTATTAAATTAAAAATTTTGATATTTCCTTGAATTTATATGTACAAGTATGGAAAACCTTCGCAAACGAAAAAAAAATTATGAATATAAGTAAAAAATAACAATGTTAACTTGTGTTATACCAGAAATCAGGATTATTTCTGTTATTAAATATCATAATACTTCGTTACATAAAATGGAAAGTTATTTTGCTTATATTATGTTTTTAATAAATTTCTTCAGATTTAAAAGACCTAGTAGATTTATCTAAAGTTAATTTAAAGTAATTACTTTCACAGAAACAATATAACTCTGTTGATGAAGTATTAAACAATATTGATGCAATTTAAAGTAACGTCAATGAAATAAGCTGATTATTTTGTTTACTTAAATACGTCCTTAATTATTTAGCAATTACATTCAAAATTATTTTATTCTAAAATGATTTTATTTATTTTTTGTCTTTACATAGTTTTATCATTCTCATTTAATAAATTAATAATTTTTTTAATCAATATAGATTACAGCCACTTCTTTTCTTTATTTATAATTTTGAAATTTGTAGGGCTACTTTGTTCAATATTGTCCACAACTCCCCTTGATTATTCTAGACATTCACTGAAGCAACTCCTTTTTGTTAATCATGGAATAGCATATCTATCCAAACTACTGTGTATATAACTATGATATATAGTTTTGTAGTTATACAGTCATGATATATAGATGTGTAATAAACTATATGATGTATATAGTTAACGTTATGACCTATATTAAATATTTATTTATTACTTTTAAAACTATTTTTTTTCTCGTATAAAATGCAGAACTGTAGCTAGAAATAGTATAGATTTTTAATCTATACTACAATAATTGTCTATACTATGATGATCGAGCCATTTATCCAGATTATTTCTTTATTTATGATTGTCATACTTATTTATTCTAAATAATGCAGACTTCTTATATCTCTTACTATCTACACTATATTCTCTCTTTTATCTGATCCAGTCCTTCTCTCTCTACTCTTTTTTCCTTTTATTACTGAAGTAAACTGTGTGACTGTATGGTTGCAACCCTGGCTTTCATCCAGAAGGTTGTGGGCTCAGATGTTGCTCAAGCTTGATGTTTTTAACACATTAAAAGTTTCAAATAAAATAATATTTTTATATCAATACATAAGCTTTTGGGCTTCCTGTGGTGAATTATTCAACAAATTAAAAAAAATCTCCATAATTAATTTTTTTTTAAAATTATTCTCTGCCAGCTAATTTTCACTATTTGGCTGGAATATTCACTATTTGGGACAGATGCTTATTGTTCTATTTTAGCATCCATAATAATTGTCATCACCATCGGTTGAATGCTTAGAGAAAGACTGATATTAATACCACATGCTTTGGCACCAACAAATTCTTAACCAATAATGGATTAATTTTTTTTTTTTTTTGTGCTATTGATCTTTATAATCATTATGATTGTTAGACATCAACATTCAGTGATCTTCTTCCAAAAGAAATTACATTTAACATTATTTAATATCAGTTATGTATAGGAATTGGTATGTTAAAAATAATTTTAATGAGATTTATAGTTGGTTTTATACTATTTTTTAAAAAGCTTTTCTTAGAGATTTTCCAGATGTTCTGCAACTATCACATTATACGGTATGAGTTTCATCATTATATCCAGGGCCAGAAAGATGAAACTATTTCCTTATAATTAGATTGTTGTAAAATACCTGGAATGTTCAAAAGAGCAACATTTTGAATAAAGAAGGTGGATTAAATCCAATTATCAGAACTATGTTTAATGTTTATTGCTGAGTTCAGTTTCATCTTTATATTTAAAGATTGAAATTGATTGCAAAGGTACCGGTGATACAGTTGTCAAAGATTGTATTATTCATATGAAATGAAAAATTTTTACTGAAGTAAAGTGATTGGTTCCAAGTAATTGAACATTTATTTCTGGTTCTGATAATTGTGCTTTAATACTAGCAGTTATTTGTTTTGTATTAAACTCTTATTAATTAAGTTCTATTGTAGGATCTATATTATCTTATTAAACTATATTACTTAGTTAACATTATTATTGTGGTATTGTATCCTTGTAGAAAATTGTTAAAAAAAACACATATTGCAAAACTTCTCAGAAATAACTTTGACTATTCTTAAAGAAAATCTAATGACTTTTCTTTTTCTGTTTTATTATGTCGATCGAAGAAACTTAAAAACTAACTTAGAAGGTGTAGACATAAAACATACATTTAGCATCAATCCATCAATATATAAATAATTCAATTATTACAGCTCCCACAAAAATTGTATATGAAAAGAAATTCATTATTTAAATAAAATATTTTATCAAGTAAAAATTTTTTCATTTGTTTTTTCAAAAAAGAATTGTTAAATCAATATCAAAATCAAAATATTGCTACAAAATTCGGAACAAATATAAATATATTTGAATAAAATAACAAAGAAAATAATAACATTAACTTATTTTACACGTATTAAAAATATATAGAAATTGACACAAACAAATAATGTAGTATACTGTAAGTTACAAATATCTATGAAATTAGACTATAATAAATTGTACTGAAGGGGAGGAATTACTGTAATTTTAAACTTAATTTCTACTTAACTTACATTAAATAGTTTAATATTGCTTTGGCTTAGCTTAACCAACATTACCATAAAGTAAATAGTAGAAATAAAAGAAAGTATTAAGTTCATTAGTCTTGTTATTATCTAATAATAATTTTGCCTGTGATCAATCAGAATTAATTGACAATGTTTCTTATTGTGAATGGCAAAGAATAAACTAGTTTACTACATGTAGGCACTTCTTTAGCATTTTTAATGTAGGTAGAAAAAGAATTATATATTTAGGGGCTAATTATGAGAATGATATCTGGCAAATCTCTATGAGATTAGGCAAGAAAATTAGTACTTAACAAATTCCTAATGACAATTGTAAAATCATGCTAATAAAAGCAAATAAATAATAAATGATTATTAAAGTTTCATATTTATATCTGTATGAATTTATTTTATAAAATATGAAAAATAGTTTCATATTTTTTTTTTCACTAATCCTTTAGTTTCTTAGGTCATAACACTTTAGCCTTTTTAGTTAATGTTGTGTATTTATTTATAAAAAAGGAAAGTAATTTAAACATTAATAAAATCAGTTATTTTTAAACCAGTTAATGTAACATTTATCAATCAATTTTTTTTTGGTTTGTTGTGTTTTGTAACTTATTTGCTCATAGTATAGATGTTCCAGTGGTTCCCATGACCTAAAAAAATATATATATATCTTTAAAAATATTTCCCTAAATTATAATATATTTAATTTATTTTTATTTTTTGATTATTGGAACATAGTTTATGTTCCAAAGCTCAAGAATAGTTTACAAGATGTGAAAGTGTGGAACTAGATGTATATTGTAATTTTAACAATTATTATCATACTTATGAAGAAATTCGAAAAACTACTTATAAATACAAAAAAAAGAAAAAATAATACAAAAATATTTAACTGTGATAAAAGTTTTACCTGTGTAAGAAAAAAGAAGGAAACATGAGAAATAAAGAGTTTTATAACTTTGTTGTAAGCAGCTGAAGGTGTAGGCAAAGATTAGCTAATAAATATTTTACAGTATTTCTCCACCTGAACAATCCAATTTCAAATTTAACAGGTAAATGGAAGATAACCTTTCAGTGCTTTTTTAACAGCTCAGAACATAGCTTTCAACTTTTATTTAGTTAACACAGGTAATATTTTACTTGTGTTAATATAACTAAATAAAATAATTGTTTGTGAGTTTTTTTTTTGTTTAATTATTATTATTTTCTTATATATAAACAGTTTTACTAATTATTTTTAACTATTATTGTTTAACAGTTTACTTACACATCTAGATCTAGAATTTATCTTTTTAAACAAAAAACAAAACACGCACAGCTCCAGGAAGGAACTGTCTGCTCAGAAACAAAGACAGTATTCAACACTGTCTTCGTTAATTTATTTCAATAATTATTAGCTTATTATTTTTGTAGATCTATTGGTAATCCTTAAGTTTTATAGAAGGAGCATTTAACCCACCCGGTTGGTCTAGTGGTGGACGCGTCTTCGCAAATCAGCTGATTTCGAAGTCCAGAGTTCCAACGTTAAAATCCTAGTAAAGGCAGTTAGTTACTTTTATAAGGATTTGAATACTAGATCGTGGATACCGGTCTTCTTTGGTGGTTGGGTTTCAATTAACCACACATCTCAGAAATGGTCGACCTGAGTTGAGACTAGAAGACTACACTTCACTTACACTCATACATATCTTCCTCTAAGTAATACCTGATGGTGATTCCCGGAGGCTAAAGAGGGAAAAAAACAAGGAGCATTTCATAAATAATGCACAATTCGGCAACACTGGAGTGTTGATTATATAATCGGAGTGAAAAGTAATATCAACTACTGTTGATTACTTGGTTTACGAGTATAGTATTATTTCCTACGTAGTTCCAGTTTTTAATTGATGATACTGTCATCATGCCTTAAGAATATGACGTCTTGGGTAATTTAACTGTTAATGATCACAGACCTTACATCAATATTGAAACATCATGTGGTAAACAGAAATTTGTGATGCTTTGCGTAAAACTAAGGTATGCAGACAATTGACCGTTCTTCGGTTTTGCGTGTGGTTACTCATTTTCGTGAGGAACGCGTAAGCATAAATGGTGTCTGAAGATCAAGAAGGATGAAAACATCAACAGATAAATGTGATTGAAACAGATGAAGTGCGAAACGTGTATAATTTTCATGAAGATTGCCGAGTGATGTGGGAGGTAACACCAGAAGCCATAAGAATTACAGAAACTCTATTATTTTTTATTTTGAAAAACTTCCTCGATATTTCTGGAAAATAAATTTGGGCTCGATAGGTCTCTCACTGCTTAACTTGTGAACAGAATCGAAATTTCATGGATGCTACATCATTTTAACAAGGATTTTTTTTTTGTTCCAAGTTCAGTTATTCCTGGTTTGAATTGTCGGTATTGATAAAACGTGAATTAAAGACTTTCAGACGGAGTTAAATTGCAAACAAAGGAGTTTAGGAGCCCGTTTTCCCTATGACTTATTAAATTTTGACAAGCGCAATCAAAAGTTAAGTAAATTATTATTTATTTTTTTATTTTTATTATGTTCACCGAGGAATCATCATGATAGATAAATTTATATTTAGAAAAAGTAATTGTTAGGGCAGCATATTATCATGACTTTCTATTAAAAAAATGCACAAAAATTTACCTGATTTGTTCAGATTTTGCATGAAAATGCAAGCCTACGCTTAGTTCGTGGTTGTGATAAATTTGTTGAGCAAGTTTGAAAAGTGGTAACCACGCATTCGATAGAGCACTCGATATACAGATACAATAGATGGGACGAGATTAGACACTCATTTGGGATAAATCAATTGCATCTGGAAAACACGCTGCAGTACGTGATAAAAGGAAAACATGAATGGGATAACGTAGCCTCTATGGTAACCAGAATATTACAAATCAAAGAGAGACGCTAGGGAGTGGAATGGGGACTGATATTGGAGATAGGGAAATACAAGGGCAGGCCTGTTCATGAGAGGGCGGTTCGCTGAGGTGGGCCGCTTTCGATGAGTGACCGGGGACCCCTTGAGTTCGGGGGAAAAATGAAAAAACTGGAGACCCAGTTAGATCCCCTTCTTGGAGAGGGGAACAGGTATGAGGCTTGGAACAAATAAAAAACTGAGTCCCGGCCTACTGGGTGAGCGATGCCCGCAGGTCACGACATCGCCGGATCCTGTGGGATCCCGGGAGGTTAGAGGCCAAGCAACCACTGAGGATGCGCAATGCGTAACTGCCCTCAGAGACCATCCTAGTGGTCTCGGGGGAAAAAATACCTTCACACACTGTATAATCCAGGTATAAGTCCAGTAGACATGGATTTATTTTGCAAGTAAAGGACCGTAACCAGCATTTTTTCTCCCTCGAAAAAATTTCTGCAGTGGTTACCTGGCGCACCTGACAATTGAATAAAAGATGAAATGTAATTATTTCTTAAAAAAGATTACATTATTTATGAAATATGTCTCTCGTGTAATATTTATTTCATATAAATTATTCTTTTTTTTTGTAAAAACATTTTTGTTACTATTCTTTGATTACAGTTTACATAAAGCATTTATATCGCTTTCTACCGTAAATATATTTCATTAATCTTAAGTTTTATTCAGGTAAAATAAGACACGGTTTCTCAGTGTAAACTTAATACTTTTATACAGTAATTGTAATTGCCGACAGACTATGATAATCTTGTAAGTAGTGTGTTGTATATTTGTTGGTTTTATTAAGCAAACGTAGTGCACATAGAATTCTCGATAAAATAAAGGGAAGGAAGCAAAGTTAAAAGTATCGAAGTTAAGTAGTAAGACTTGTCAACTTATTTATTAAAGACTATCGTGCTTGATAATATACTCTGAAACTTTAAAATACAAGTAGAAAGAGAGGAAGACTAGGAATAAAGAAAAAAGCCGGATAGCATTTTCAAACCTGTACTGAAATATATTTAAGTATTTATTACAGGCCGGTCAAAGTTTTGTACTAAATAGGAAAGTTACTAAATTGCATTATCCTTAGAAGTGTCGCAAGCAATTTTAGAACTGATGTTTAAGCCTTTTTGTTGTTAAGCTTCAACTTTCACCATTAAAAGTACTCTGCCGTTTTGAAAGAAACAGCTTGAATCGGCAGTTACTGCTTAAGGCGTTTACTAATCTATTATCTATTAGTACTAAAGTTAAAGAATAATAAATTGTAATTATAAAATACATAGAAATTAATTTAAATATTACTTTTCTTATTTTGTTAGTTTACTACTATCTTTTGCAGTTATCTTTGTCTTATTGTGCCTGAAAGATTATAATGTGTTTGAATGTTATGTTTTTTATGTATTATAATTCCCTGACAGTACACTGAATTTAAAAAATAAATATAAAATAATTAATCTTAATTATGAGTGACGTTTGTGTTTAAAATAAAAATAAATGATTTTATTTTCAGCACAATTTAAAGTTTTTTTTTTAAACACTCCCAGAGTGACCGGTACAGCCTTAAAGCATTACCTCGATCGCTCCGGAGTGTCGTGGCAGCAGATTGCCCCCCCCCCCCCAGAGACCCCGTTAGGATCTCCCCTGGATCATAGGAACAACCCGACTTCCGCTTCTGGATAGCCGAGATGCGCCTCCTTCTTTTTTCTTTTTCCTGTTTAGCCTCTGGTAACTACCGTTTAGATAATTCTTCAGAAGATGATATGTATGACTGTAAATTAAGTGTAGTCTTGTACATTCTCAGTTAGACCATTCCTGAGACGTGTGGTTAATTGAAACCCAACCACCAAAAAGAACAGCGGTATATCCACGATCTAGTATTCAAATCCGTGTAAAAATAACTGGCTTTACTAGGACTTGAACGCTGTAACTCTCGACTTTAAATCAGCTGATTTGGGAAGACGCATTAACCACTAGACCAACCCGGTGGGTTGAGATGCGCCTCCTGCCCTTCCCGGCCCGAACCTTCTAGGTTCCAGGCATGCATTTCGCATGCCTTCCCCTCAACGCTCCCTATCATACCATCAGGGAAACACCGTGCCATCATCGGAAACACCCCGACTTCCCCGCTTGTGCGTGCGAACGAGCCAAGGTTCCTAGGCAAGGAGGCTGCCTGCCTGTCCCTATACGTCGCCACGTTTCGTCCTGACTTCCTTTATTTTTTGAAGTCTCTCTTTTTTGAAGTTATTTTAAAAGATCTTTGCATCACGCATTATTTTATAATTAAAAGTTCCAGTTAGTCATAATATTGAAATAATAAAAGTGATCAATATAGAATAAATATTTCATAATGCATTCTTTTACGTTTAAAAATAAATAAATTGAGTTTTATTACTGCTTTATTTTAACTCGCAATGTTTTTTTTCCAAGTTTTTTCTGTAATTTTTTTTCATTTTTGTCCTCAAATCTTGCATCCTTAATTTAACATACTTCCTGATATTGCCGTTAGATGAAATTTTGCACAGTTACTAAAGTCGGTACAATGCAATATGCCACCATTACTTTTGCAAACATCTCCATGTACGAGGGTAAATTAAGGGTGAAAACTTAGGAGTGCGGGTGTAAAAAATCCTTTGAAATCCAAATTAACCTACTAATTAAACTCATGCGGTTTTTAAATGTTTTTGTAATATTATTTAGTATATAATTAACCCGCCTGGTTAATTTAGTGGTTAAACTCATCACGAAATCAGCTGATTTTCGAAGTTGAGAGTTCTAAGGTTCGAGTCCTTGTAATAAGAGTTACTTTTGTAGGAATTTTAATACTAGACTGTGGATACCGGTGTTCTCTGGTGATTAGGTTTCAATTAATCACATCGAAAAGGCAATGACAAACCACCAGTAAAACCTGCCAGAAAAATTCCAATGACAAAGACATCAACACCTATGGAATCGCCAAGGACCGGATACGACTGAGCGTCTAAATTTTGATTTGATTTTAATGTATAATTGCTTTATGTCTAAATTTATCATCTAATCGGTGCCGAAATATTTTTAAATTATTGAGAAATACTGCTAACTTGATGAAATTAAAAAAAAAAATAATAATGTTATAAAACTTTTTTTGCCTTCACAATTTGTTTATTTAGAATCGGTTCCGAATAAGGAAACACAAGTAAATCGTATTACAAAAAGACATAATGAGGGGTAACCAACGAACACCTTCAATAAAACGTACATAAAGATGTAAATAAGTACATACATATATATCTTCACTTGCTCTGAATAAGATCACATAGGTACTTTGAGTTTACAAAAGGATAATAAAAAATTTTTTTTAAATGTATGGTATCATTAAACAAAGGCAAAGAAATAGTAACACAACAAGCTCATGGAGATTTATGGAAAAAGGCTAAGCTCCTCATCAAGGCATTTCTGTGCCTTGATGAGGAGATTTTCATCACATATCTGATATTAAACCAGATATTTAAAAATCATTCAGATTCCCCCAAATCCAGCACATATAGGCGTTTTAATCACCGGACATCCTTGTTGTTCTAGGAGGTTGTTAACTTTCTAACAGGTTGTTAGAAAGTTTACATCATTATCTAATTGTTATCTATAATTTGAACCGAACCGTTTGACCTTTTCGCGAATATAATATAATTCTAGGAAGTCGGGAAATATTTTCGTTCCGTGCAAACCACGGTGACTCTGCAATGGATCAAAAACTGGATAACGGAATAAAACTGAATAATAATTCTTAATCATTAAAGACTGTTTTAAATTAGAAAAGTATTTTATTATCTTATAATATTAAAATTTAAAAAAAAATATTATAAATCGATAAAACCGGTTTTTTTAAAAATAATACATTTTTAACTTTCATTTGCATTTTTACTTTGAGAATTCGGAGCCATATCTAAACAAACTTACTATTCTTTAATTTGAGCCAACTTCAGAATGTTTAATATTTATTTTATAGCAGTTTTTTTTTTTTAGTTTTATTGGAACTAAAATTTGGATATGCTTAGATTATAAGCTTGGATTACAATTTGGTTAGGTAAAAAAAAAACTAAACCACGAATAGTGGAAAGAAGAAGATTCTTTGCAAGAAATGTAAAGGATCCCTCTTTTTGGATTAAATTAAAAATAAAATGATCAATTGACTGCTGTTAATCTGAATAAAATCTCTGGAAATCAGTGGCGGATTTCTAGATAGGCTATAGCCTGCGGCGGCAAATTTTCGAAGGTAGAAATTTTTTTCCACGGCCACTAAAAACGGAGTATCAGCTTCACCGAATTTCTTACCTCTCTATTCGGTTTTCATTAGGGCCGACGGCGGTGGTAGCGCCGGCCGGTCGTTCAGCCTATAGGCGGCACATTTGTAAATCCGTCTCTGCTGGAAACGCTGGAAAATATATAATTTTTTTATTCCTTCTTGGTAAAAATAAGAAAAATAATGTAGGGAAATAATGAAAAAAGATACCGAACGTGAGCTAAGGTTCTTCGAAATGCAAGATGTGTGTTTGTGTATTTTTATTGTAAAATTTATCTTGAATTTTCACTTGAAAGTATTTTGATTATACGATTATAAATCATAGCGCCATAAAAACCCAATTATAAGTAACAAGGGCAAAAAAGTAAATCTTTTCAAATTTTCTTTATTGAAAATTTAACTTTTAGTAAAAAAAAAATCGTTTATAGTTAACCAAAAAATTTATTAACGGACAGTGAGAGTTACTTCCTCTACAAAAAAAAGAAAAAAAATCATGGTAATTTGTTTTATTTTGTGAGATAAGGATTAAATGAACACAAAAAATATACTCTTAACGGATCGAATTAAGGACCTCCTAAATCTTTAAAAATATATTTACAATCTTAAAATAATCACTGGACATGATAAAATTTAAGAATGTAAATTTTTATTATTCCTAATGTGTACTTTGCAGTCTCTTCAACTAGTAAAAATTTAAGCAATTCCCCCCACGGCCCAATCATATGAGAATGATACGGATGACATCTAAATGAGTGTGTAGTCTCGTACAGACTCAGGCCGACCATTCCTGAGACGTGTATTAATTGAACTCCAACCATCTACGTTCACCGGTACCCTGTCTAGTATTCAAATTCGTAAAAAAGTAACTAACCTTTACTAGGAATTTGAACCTCAGACCCTTCGACTTCGAAAATCTATTATTCAAGCGATTTTCGACGAGTTAACCAATCACTTGACCAACCAGGTTGTTTATTAATGTAAATGAGAAAAATTATATAAAAATTTAATTTCGGTATAATTTTATTGGTTTTATCGGATATATATAATTTATTTAAAAACAATTATATATAAAAGGCACATTGATGTATTTATATTTACAGTAGTTTTATGCTATATCAACTCTGAGTTTCATTTTATATGTTATTTACTTGATAATCATTTTTTTTTTTACGTGTAAAGATTTTCATTGTTTTGAAAAGTTTAATATAATTTTTAGAAATAGGTGATAAATATTAGGGAAAGTGGAAAAA
The DNA here is from genome assembly GCF_047948215.1 of Lycorma delicatula. NCBI lineage: Eukaryota > Metazoa > Arthropoda > Insecta > Hemiptera > Fulgoridae > Lycorma > Lycorma delicatula. The sequence continues at coordinate 63,684,994 of NC_134460.1, read as the reverse complement.
AAATAGCCTACTGCAAATCGACGCAGATGCGGTTAGGAGTCAAAACTCGAATATGAAGTGGCTACACAGGAAAAAGGATGGAGTATAGAGGGTTAGATTCACGCTTAGGTGTAATGTTTTGGAACGGACTGGGTGGTCCGGAAAAGCAAAACGCATATGGGGCGTCAGTAAGGAAGATTTAGAGCCGACGTACTGTATTTGAATTTTCCAGCTATGGTTTGTGTAAATCCATGAATATTGTGCAGTTTAAACGAAAATGTTGGACTACTTATAGCAGTATTATTATGAGATATAGGCCAAACGTATTTACTGCTTTTTTTAATTAAAGAAAACATAAAATGAAAATGATTTTAATAAAATGCGTTTTTTACTTCAAAGATTTCTGTTTATTTTAAAGGGATTAGATTTTTTTCTGTCGAATTAAAGGAATATAAATGCCGTTCTTTTTTGTTATTGTTTTTATTATTATTAAACTTTTTTATAGTTAATAAAATAAACAGACAAAAGAAAATAATTAAGTTCTTACAATAAGAACTAGAAAAAAAATTACATATATTTAGAATTTTTGTGAAAAGGGGGTTGATTAATAAAATTTTAAATGGGGAAATTCAGAGTGAAATGGGAAAAATGTAAACCTATAATGACAATAGTAAGCGATAAAAATAAATCTATAAAAATACATTTTACGAGCCATCTAGAAAATTAGGCAAATAAACATGGTTAAGTCAATCACGGCTAATTTAGGAATGTAAAAAGTAAACACTGCCTAAGAGAAAATTGCAGTCCTCTTTAGGAATTCAATTTACCCCTAATTTCTTGGATGATCTCGCAGTATCTTAATCCAGGATACAGATCATCAGATTAATCTAGGAACAACGCATTACAGATTTGGCACTGACCAGCTCAGGTAAATTTGCTGAAATTTTATTTTCCCTTAAATATTAAATATTACACTAAAATAGATTATAACCTGTAAGTTTTCCTCTGGTAAATCCTCGTTCATCTTCAGAATTGTTTAATGTTTGAAAATATCCGCCTCAAATATAAATCGTTAACCAGATCGTCATTGAGGAAATACAATTAGTAAATGTGTAAAGTAAATAACTGAAACGTCGATTCAGATGTAGTAGATATTACAGTAGAGATTAAAGAAATAGAGAAATACATAAACAAATCAAATATATATAGAACTTTTAAAAAAGATATATACAGAAAAACAGTCTTTATACAACTGCAGTATACACAAAGACTGTTTAAAGAAGCATAATTTACAGCGAAAACTAGCACAGAGTAAAGTTTAGAGAAGTACAGTAGTAAAGGTTTAAATAAAAGTCTTGTAAGTCATTTTAAAACTTTTTTTAATTTTATAATACTTTATCGTTAATTACAAAGATTAGACTTTAAATATTTTTTTATCTAAAATTCATCAATGTAAATGTGCAAGTTCCTTTTTACAAAAATCTATTAAAACAATTAAATTTTCTGTTTAAGTGAAATGCTAGAAGTGAATTTCATTGAGAATCAACTTATGAGGCCGAGATTTTTATGAAAATAGCCTAATGAAGTTTAGGTTTCCATTCTGCTAATGTATTTTTATATCGTTTAAACCTTTAGGATCTATTCATTAATTTTTTTTTTTTTTGCTTATTTCTTTGCTTATGAGTGATCTAGATAAACCTCTAAATTATGAAGGTTTCTTCGGGAATTGCGGATCTGCGTATAACTACATGCTTGATTGCTTTTCTAAAAAAAAAAAATTTAGTGATAGTTTTAGTTGTAAAGATCTTTTCACTATAAGTACTGTTATTATTGTTGAAATATATTTTATTTAATATATTATCTACGTAAGTTTAACGAATTAATAATGATATTCATAATAATAAAAAAATTAACAAACAACTTCCTTCGGCTAATCGATAATAAACTGCAGAGGTTACGCGTGGTACTACTACCTCTGTGCTGCATATCACTGTGAAGGGATTATACTTTTTGTGAACAGAAAAGTTAGATTCCTAGCAGTTTTAATGAAAATTCTTCTTTCCTTCAATTTTTTTCCAATCTGTTGTTAATTAAAATTATGAAGCTACGTATAGATTCCTTAATAATATTGTTAAAAACAGATAGTTAATGAAAAAAATTGTATCTTTACGATTAATGAAATATTATTTTTGTTTTAAAACAGCTGAGGTAATGAAACGGACCATCCGAAATCTTTTTTTAAAGAAACTTTAATACATTATTATTTTTAGTTATACTTACTCATTAATTCTTTTGTATAATATCTTAATTATATTATTGAACATTGAAATTGGAATGCCGAAGAAAATAAATAAAGATTAGAGTTCATTAATCCATAAATTACCGTAATTCCAAGACATTCTTTTTTTTATAAAAGTTGCAAGTAGTATAAATAACGTAGAAAAATGAACTTTAAATATTTTTATTCTTGCGTGTTTTAATTTAAATCTTAAAAAATACTGCAAATCAACCTACAAAAATTTCTATCTTCATTTTATTTTTTAACATCATTTAAAAAATTATTTTTTAAATGATTTTTGATAATCATTAATGATAATGATTTTTGATCATTTTTTAAATTTTTTGTATGAATTTTGTCTGTATTAATAAAATGATTTATCACTTCCGTGTAAATTCACATTCATGTCATTTAAATATAAAAATATATCAGCTATGTAAGCCAATAGGAAATTATTCTCATTATGCTGTAAAAACATTGAGAATGGCATTTGTTTATTCTAAAAAAATAATATTAATTCATTTTGCAATTCCAATAACCGGGTTAACAATTTCCTCCGCGATAACCATCTAACGTGTGGAAAAGAATAGATTTCTTCTTTTTGCCCATTTCATCGCGTAGTTTATATAGCCTATTCTAGCCTATTTCTATAATAGCCTATTCTGTATGATAGGCATTTTGGTTTGCTTGGCATTTCTCCCGCCACTACCCCATTCGGTCGCCCTAAGGCATAAGATCGAATTTCCGTGCCACAAACGGCTACTGAGACTCGAAACATTTCACCGACCAGGGTCCTAAATAGCTTCTAGAGCTTACCTAACAGTGTGAGCGGACTAAGCGCGGTGCCATACACCACCGGCTTACCTGTCCCAACCTCTCGCTTGTCATATATTTACTAAAACGGGAAGGCGCACTCCGTCAATTACTAAACATATATATACGACATCCGTAAATTAAAATTTACTTTGTCTAGACAGCAATTCACTGCCAGGCCTAGGAAGCCGAATGCCAGCAAGTACCTATCCACCATATTAAAGCGCTTGGAGCCCTAATTGGCTGGTGGTCAGCCATATATCTCAAGGTTAGCTTCCCACAGCAATGATTAGGAGTCTTTCCCTTAAGTAACGTACTGAAGTCGGTTGAACATAGCAACCGTATCAAGGAACTCTCACACGATCTGATTGACTTGTGAGTGTCCAATTTTCTCCTTGACCTCTATGTTCCAGGGTGGCCCGGTCTCTGCCCCCCTCCCACCAAGAGCAGGGCAGTCAAACATCAGGTGTTCATTTGACTGGACCTCTCCACAGACGCACAGCTCATCAGCTGCCAGGCGGAACCGAAACAGATATTGGTTCAAATTAACATGAGGACCTGTTGGTGTTGGTGAGCACCTGGGCACCCGTTGCCCTTAAAAACGAACTCGAAGTATACCATCCCCCAGATCCCGTATAAACTTGTACAGGGACCTTCCCTTAGTCGGATGTTCCATTCCAGCTGCCATGCTTCCATCGCGAGCATCTGCAGCCTCTTCCGCAGGTGGTAGGCATTTAATAAAATTAACCATTTTTACAGCTTGAGCTTTGTTTGGAGTTTTCCGGCATACTTTGTATGGCAAGAGCATGTCTGTGAAAGAAACAGTGCGTCTATTCCATCCTTGGTAAAAGACGATCTTTAATTTTTTCAGAAATCCACTGTTGTCTTTTTTGTTGTCGCCTTTGCACTATCACTACATACTGTAATACGTTTTATCCAATATATGTTACAGTTTTCAGTAGCTTCATAAAAAACATCAAGTAGACATTGTCCTGTTACATCACCAGGTATTGATTGGCAAAACAACATGTTTTCTTTGATCGATCTGTCCCTATCGCATTCATATCTCACAAAACATAAGAACCGAGAAATATTTGCCATATCTGTTGTTTCATCAAATTGAATAATAAAAAATTCAGTTGAACTCACTTGCTAAATTATCTGATCGCAAACATCAAAAGCCATCTCATCGATTCGTCTTGATACTCCGTCGGTAGAAAGCGGAAAAGTTGCTACAAGTGTACCTTTATCAGTATGAATTGATTTACAAATAGAAGCCTGTTGATTTCTTAAAGTATGTAATTTTCTTTCGAAAATTTTCAAGGGTTTGCTTTTATGATCCGGACGTTTAGTATTCAAATGTCGAATTAATTTTGATGGCTTCATGCTTTCATCGGAGAGGACTTAAAAGCAAGCAACGCACTGTGGCTCTCCATCTCTTAAGGTAAAAACCATAATTTAGATAAGTGGCATTGTACAATTTTGTCTGTTTACGAATTAATTCACTGGATCTAGATGGCCACTTTGTTTTTTCACAAATTTACTCATTTTGCATAAAAATCTAATTAAAAAAAAAACAAAACAAAAAGAAACAGTTACACCGTTTGACTGCACACTAAAATAAAACCGAAACTTCATTCATTATTATTTTTAATGAAACTATGCTTTTTAAAAAAATAAGTAGACACCAGACGTACACTCTGCATTCAAAACTAAACTGACGTTCTTAAATATCTTACGCGTCTTTTATACCACTGAGAAGCGTGTTCAAACGCTTACAGCGAATATTATGCAAGCCGACCAAATTACAAGAAGCACGTACATATCAAGTTGGAACCTGTAAATTGCTCATGTTTGTACACTTCATGCATGCATGCATGTTGAAACCTGTCGGTATCAATGCAGCTAAATAGTTTTAACTAGGTTTTATTGAAGGGTTGCGAAATATTGGTTATATATATTTTTTTTTACTTGTAGGTGGTCGGGGAGCGATAAAAGGTTGAAAAGAATCACTGTTTTATTGTATAACATGTTATTAAAATTTATTGTACTAATTTTAAATAAAATTATGTTGTTTCTTAAATTCATATTTTTAGAACAGATTGAAATACAAAGGCATGTTAGGTAATCTGGCGGTCCCGTTTCGCTAGTCATGTATTAGTTATTTTCAAATTAGACATCACACTAATCTAAAAATAATCGTAAAAATGTTTTTCTTATTTATTGAATTTTATTACTTTTTTTTCAAAAACATTGATTTATCGATTGTTTTTCGATGTAAAATTATGGAATTGTAAGTGTAGAATTATTGAAAATTTATTAAACTGAAAAACGTATTCTTAGAAACTGCCAATTTGGTTGAATGTGACTTCATGTTACGTCATCACGGTTTTTATTACTTTCTTGTACGAAGTAAAGGAATTACTGTAATCGCCAAAAATTGCGGTTTTTTAGATTTCAACGGAAATATCCATTTTGACCATCCCTGAATCCACTTTGACTAGTTTCGGCGTGAGATCTGTACGTACGTACGTATGTATTTCGCATAACTCAAAAACGATTAGCCGTAGATTGTTGGAATTTTTGATTTAGGACTGTTGTAACATCTAGTTGCACCTCCCCTTTTGATTACTTTACCAAAAAAGCTCAAAATCCAAAAACATTTGAATCTTTGACGTTTTCTTAACTACAGTAATAAGCCCTCATTGAGAGCTTTTCAACGATATTAAGTGGTACTTATTTTCATTAGTTCTAGAGTTATAGCCAAATAAAACTTTTATTAATGAAATTTTTGGATCTTACAAGGGGAAGGCACATCAGTTCGAATCCGACTTCATATACATATATATATATATATATATATATATATATATTTTTAATTTATTTTAAATATATAGATTTATTAATAATTATTAACTTCTGATTCTGAAAATGTTTTTACAATGAATTAAAATAAAGTAATAATAATAATAAAAAAATATATGAAAAAAAAATCAGAAGTTATTAGTGAAATAAAATTTTATGTACTTTTCATTTTAATTCAAGAATTTTTACAATCAGAGATTAATAAATTATTAATAAATATTTTAAAGCATATTTAAATTTAAAAAAAAAAACTTAAAAAAAATATATGTCATGGTTACGGATCCTACAAGTTCTCACTTACATGACATAATTACTCGTACATGAGCGACGTGAAACAAAATTAATGTACAAACTAATATAAAATGCTAATATGGACACCACAGTGCAATTGTGTAACTGTCCAGTTTATTAAAGAACTGGAGAATCGTATCTCACTTTCAAATGGTTAAAAGAAGAGCAGCAAAAAACGTGTATATGTAATTTAATAGGCGTATATGGAAGTCATGTAGTGCCCATATCAGATTTTTTTACAAAGTGAATTCATCCCTAGATAGATAATCGACCTGTTCAAACTTCATTATCTTCGGATTGATAACGTTCAGAATGGAATTAAATCAGTGAAAAGAATTTATTAAAATTTTAATATTTGTTGAATTATATCAGCTTCCGTATGAAAAATGATTTCAGATAAATTCCATTATAATTAAAAAATATCAGGACTACCTAGTGGTGTAGACTTTGTAGAGTTTTACATCAGCAGAATTGTTATCAAATTCTGTATTTATCAAACTTTTTAAATAAAATATTCTTTGATGGTTTTTTAATCCATAAATATTGTTAGTTTATTTATTAACGTGCTTAAAAATTAAAAAAAAAATATATATAGTTTTTATTGAAAATAATATTTTATTTGGGGTTTAAAAAGTTAGCGGTATACTGGATTAGAATAAAACAATTCCGTTTTCAATTTATGAAAATAATCATTAGCTTGGTTTTCTGCTAGGTAGGTATACTTATTTGTATGTATGTGCTTGAAACTTAAATGAGAAGTTTTGTTTTGATAATAACTTCAGACATTTTCATCTCAGTACATTCTATACAATTTACGGAGTATAGTCTGAAATGAATTTAAATCGTTATATTTCTCTTTCAAACCATTCATTCTACTATCCATTATTTTTTTAATGTTGTTTTTTCTTCAGTTCTTATTATAACTTTATATATTAATGTTAATAAAGTTTTAATAATATATATTACATTTAAAACTTTTTTTTATTTAAAAAAAATTATTTATCTTTTTTTTCAGAACTTGGGATTAACCCGGATCACATCATACAAAAGGTTAGAATTTTTTATAACTACTTTTTTAAGAGATCTTATATTTATTTAAAGTATTTCAGCACAAAGGCAGTTACAAATATTTTATCTTTTATTAATGTGTGTGTGTGTGTGTATATATATATATATATATATATATATATAAAACGGTTATTTCAAAAAGGACGTAACCCCTTTGTTTGACGACTTCAATTTATTACAAAAATATTAATGTTAATAAAATACTTATGCAGCAGTGTTTAAATTACCTTTAATAACTTCATAATAGATGTTCAAAATGATTTCCTGTGACCCCCATGCAGGTTCGTACACGTTTCATAACATTTGCAACCACTTTTCTTAATGTTTGCTCAATAATGTTTGAAATATCACTTTCAATGTTAGCCTTTAATTCGTCAAATATATGAGAATTGGTTTTGAAAACTACACTTATTAAATTCTCCCAAAGGAAAAAGTCTGCTGGTGTAAGATCTGGGGGTCTTGGAGGCTATAACCCTTTTGATATTAAACGATAGCCAAAAAATTCTCGTAACATATCCAGCGTTTCATTAGCAGTATGACACGTTCCGTTATCCTGCTGGAACCAACATTCTCGTTCGTGTAAATCTAACACGGCAATAAGCTGTCTGATTAAGTTGCGATAAACCTCACCATCCGGTGACACTCTTATACTTCAGGGGGAAGCTGCGAAATATTTAGGTGTGTGGCTAGATCATTGTCGCTCCTTCATCCTGAATGTCCGGGAGGTATCAGAGAAGGCTGAAACGATGGTGACTGCCTTGAGTAGGTTGTTAGGAAATTTGGCCGGCCCTCGGGCCTCCAAGCGGGTGCTTTATGGTAATGAGATCAACTCGTTACTATTATATGGTGTTGAGGTCTGGTCGCCGGCACTGAGGAGCGATAGGAATAGACGCATGCTTGATGGCGTACAGAAGAAGATAGCTCCTCGCATAGTATCTGCGTACTCTTCTTTCTCCATTGATTCGATGCTGCTTATTGCGGGAGTCCTTCCATTTCAGCAGCTTGCCGCCATGCGGATTGGGCTTCTCCAAGCGGCTGGTAAGGCTGAGATGCAAGACCGGATGTTCCAAGCTTGGTAGGCTCGTTCCTTCACCGGGCGGTAGGCTTACCGCCTGATTCCGCAGGTAAAACCATGGGTCAGCCGTAGGTTTGGCGAGATCTCCTATTGGTTTACCCAGTTCCTGTCTGGCCACGGCGTGTTTCGGGTATATTTGAATGCACGACAGCGGGCTGATGACCCCTTTTGCTTATCCTGCGAGGAGCTCGACACTCCGGAGCATGTCTGTTAGCCTGTCCGACCTGGAACAGGGAGCGCTTGCAATGTGAGTTGATTACTGAGTCACTTACGGTGGAGGGTATCGTGGGCCGTATGTTGGTGAATGAGGTATAATTCCGTGCTGTATCTGATTTTATCACACGGGTCCTTCAACAGAAGGATAGGGCTGCTAGGGCAACAAGGGGATGAGGGACAGCTCCCTGCTGAGCTGCTATTCGTTTGTGCACAGATGGGTTTCAGTGATGTGGTACGGGGACTCTCTCGTTCCCTTGTAGAAAAGACTGTAGTCCCGGCGAGAATGCTCCTTTGGGTGCTCTTGTTTGAGGCAAACAAGGCATAAAGACCGAATCCCGGGTCCTAGGGTGGGGTAACAGGAACGACATAGTCGGGCCTGGTAACTGTACTCTGGGATTTGGAGCCAGACATAAATATATAAAATACAGCTGACTTATAAAAGGACACTACCCCGGATTGTGTTATTCTTCACTGCAGAATCCGATTCGGGAGAGAGGGGAAAAAATAAAACCTCACCGTCTACAGACTTGTCAAAATATAAATGCCCTACTATACGACGCCGGGAGATCGCTCAATAAACACCAATTTTACGTGCGTGTAATGGTCGTTCACGAAACGCGTAATGATTTTCAGCATTCCATATTCGGCAATTTTGGCTGTTAATTGTAGCCATCCAAGTGAAACCACGCATCTTCGCTGAAATAAGCACGATCCAAAATTTCAATATCGTTGTCATCAACAAGAGAACGAAACCGACGATAACACGGTTAACGTTATTCCGCGGTCTACTTCTTTCAGTTCTTCAACGACACCGATACGATAAGCATGCAATTGTAATTTTTTAGTAATCCTGAAAGCTGTAGATAGTGAAAACACAGCCTGTGAAGATAACTTTCTGGGTGAACAAGTCAAACCTTCTTTCACATCCTCCAGAACTTCTAGTGTTAACAGTGATGATCGTCTGTGCTTTTCCGATCATGTGTACTCCCAGCCTCAAGAAATTTATTAATCAAACGCGATATTGTAGACTCAATAAGAAACTGATGAATTGGGACATATTCGAAACTCGTCTTTCACTAGTTTGTAAGATTTATCCGCGCAGTAAATCTCAATAATAAACACACGTTCATCCTTGGAAAACGACGTAGTTTACATAATATACTCGCGCGCGCGCGTGTGTGTATATATATATATATATAATATTAAATGAATATTTCTCGGTTGGATATTATAATAAAAACTGAAACACAAAATATTCAGATCACAAATAAATCACTTTGTAGATAATGAAAATAAATACAATAGATAATGAAAATAAATACAAGTACCCAGATAAATACGTAGATCACAAACAATGTATTTTCATAAGTCTTCAGGTAAACCAACCATTATAATTTTTTTTACAATATTACAATTATTATATATAATAAAAAAAACACTAACAAATGATACCATGTTTCGCTTCAAATGTGAAGCTACATCAAGTATAACTACTAATATTGCAAAAAGTCTTACAATGGTTGATTTACCTGAAGATTTATGAAAATAAAATGTTTGTAACCTAAATATTTTACCTGCGTATTAGTATTTACTTTCATCATCTACAAAGTGATTTATTTGTGATCTGAATATTTTGTGTTCCAGTTTTTATATATATATATATAAATAATTAATTAAATATATATATATATATATTTTAGTATTCAAACCAAGAAAAGATATTTCTTTGCGATCAAATGCTTAATACACATTAAAACATACATTACTAAAATTGCCCTTTGAAAGTAATTCAATGAATCAAATTTAAAAATAAAGTAATGTAAGAAACTCAAAAATTAGGATGTCAAAAAATTAGAGAAAACGCTAGAATAAGAAATCTTAAATGCGGCACATAGTTGGCCGTAACAAAAAAAATGATTTTGTAGTGCTTGCTTTGATTGTACTCTATTCTGTGAAGTGTAAAATTTCTCTGATTTAGTAGTAAGCTCCAATTTTTAATACTTTTGGGGTTTAAAAAAAAAAAATATATATATATATTATGTTTTTTCAATTAACAACAAATTAAAAGTAAACAACAACCAGCAAATAGATTACTAAACTCTTAATTTGATACAAATTTCAAAAGTCGTATTTAAAAATTACTATTTTCCACTTTTTAAAGTGCTTAAGTTTATTTTAAGTTAATTTTTTAATTTAAAGTCTTAGTATACATAAGATTAAATCTGATCGTATGAAAAAAGCTGTTCGTCAGGTACCTTTATGTTGATAAAAATAAGAAAAGGGGTGCAAGGAAACGATGAAAAGACAGGCAGCCTGAATTACGGCAATATGTTTTATTTTTTCACTTAAAATTTTCCAGTCAAATTTCTTTGAAGTTTCCCGTAAAGATAATCTAAACATAAGAATATGTGTTATTGACTATAATTATCCAATAATAAGGGATAATGATGACAAAATATTTTAAAAATCTTCATTTCATCTATATACAACATTTAATGTGTTAAAAAAAATCTTCCAAGTTAAGTTATCTGGAAAAACTTACAACAGCAGTAGTAGAGGAACTTTATAAAAAAATAACAAGAAAATCGGTATAGTTTGTAAAATGTAAAACTTGGAAAATGCATTTTAAAAATATAAACGGATGACTTTTCCTTGTTCTGAAATAGTTTGAAAAAGTCTTACGTTAAAAATGTTAACTATAATATATTAATGCGTTGAATAACTTGATTGTGCATATATATTTTCACAAAAAAAAAACTTCTGTATGTAATTTTTATAAAATAATAGAGTAAGAATTAATTTTATATATATATTTTTTATTTTCTCTAACATTTTAGTTTTACGTAACATTAAAAAACGTCTGCTAATTCAAAATATTTTATCTTATTTTAGCTGTGTGAGAAAAATTTTATAAAAAATTGTGCGTGTATATGTATGTATACGCATAATTAATTTCTTTTTTTTTTAATTTTTCAGTATATATATATATATATATATATATGAAATAAACTAGTATAATGTTTAAAAAAATCTTTTAAGTTATCTTGGAGAAATGTAGGAAGCATTTTAAACCCACCGGGTTGGTCTACTGGTGAACGCGTCTTCCCAAATTAGTTGATTTGAAAGTCGATAGTTCCAGCGTTCAAGTTCTCGTAAAGCCAGTTATTTTTACACGGATTTGAATACTAGATCGTGGATATACCGGTGTTCTTTTTGGTGGTTGGGTTTCAATTAACCACACGTCTCAGGAATGGTCTAACTGAGAATGTACAAGACTACACTTCATTTACACTCATACATATCATCCTCTGAAGTATTATCTAAAGTAGTTACCGGAGGCTAAACAGAAAAAAAGAAGAAGGAAGCATTTTAGTACATATGTTTGTACGAATTTTTTCTATTATTTTCACAAGTAGAATAGGTTATAAAACTTCCGGGAAAAACCCTGTGTGTACGCTCTGTATATAATGACATGTACTGATTCATAATCAACGTCCAGCATAAACTACTGAAGGTAAATTGAGGAAAGTTTGTATACACGTTCTCTCACGGGCAAAGCCGCGATGGGAACGTCGCAGCTTCGCCCGCGCTATATGTTTACTTGCGTTTCCCTTCACGGTCAATTTTTTATATTTTATGGACTTTAGTCAAGTAACCGGAGGCAGCTGCAGCCAGTCGCGTCGCACATACAGTAACAGTGGCTACGTTGGTTTAATCGCAGCAACGTATACCGTCGCGCCCCTTAAAAAAAGGAATTTAAAAAACAACCCGAAAATTGTTTTTGATAATTAACTGAAGAGTATTTCCAAGCCCAAATCGAGTGAAATCTTCGAAACTCGGATATAATATCAGAGTCCGAAAAAGAGCAACAAAAACAATACAGAAGCGTCAAGAAATGTTTGAAAATGGTGGGTTTATTTTTAAACGTTATAAATTACGTATAATGCTGCTTGTTCTAGTGAACTATTTCTGAATAAAATTAGATTTTTCTAACTTTTCTTTGTTTTATCAGCTTATCTTACATCATTATGTTCAGAATTAAATTCTCTACTTGTTCTGTTTAAATGTTTTATGTGTTTATTATTCATTTAACAAATTTATTGTACTTCAAACAAAAAATGAGGTTTTTTACTCCAATCTGTTTTCACCTCAAATTTCTCAAAACCTACTGCAGATACGGTTCTTTGCCCTATTTTATTCGATTTTCCAGGTCAAGAACCATAACAAGTTCTTAATCTGGCCCTTAATTAACGTCCTATAAATTTCAGTACGATCTAATTTCACCGGGGTAGCTAAAATACGAGCGAATTCTTTCACTAACCGTAACTCGCGAACGAAGAATTTTAGGACATATGTTTATATGAACATTTTCCATTATTTTCACCAGTAGAACTTATTGTACTCATAATTTCATATTTATAACTTATTATGAAAGTCCCGGGAGAACTTCGTGATTCACCTGTATATATAGAGATATGTTAACATATTATATACGAGTATTTTAATTTTTTAATTTGATTTTTAAACCTTTATATTACTATTTAATTTAATTCTAAACAAAATGGTGTAAGATTAGTTGAATAAAACAAAGAAAAGTTAGAAAAATTCGAATTTTATTTAGAAACAGTACATTACTACATTTGTCAGAAAGGTATTTAATGTAAACAAACACCGAACTCTTTTTTGGTGATGTACAAAATTTGTAAAAAAAACTACTGTTAAAAATTGCTGCTAAAAAATTAAAAACACTGAAAATTGCACAACTATGAAGATCCAGTTAATTGAAATTCATTATCGGCCTAAAAAAACTGATCAGAATTTATAGAAGTGGATATTTATAATTATTCACAGTCAAGGTAAATGCAAGTGAACTTATCATAGAAGGTATCTGATAGTAGTTATAGATTACCTGATTTTTTATTTTTTTTTTAATTTTTTTTTTTTTTAAATTCATTCTTAAAAAAATAGTCGTTTCTCATTGACATTCCTAAAAGAAATTACGAAAAAAATTAGACTAAAATTAAGAAATTTTAAGCGCAAAAAATAAAGATTCAGAAAAAAATTTTCAATTAAATTAGATTCGCTTTCTATTATATACTTTGAACTTTCCGATATTTTTAGATATTTTCTTTAAAATCTTTTTCCATCATTAAAAATTAAAAAAAATTAATTATCCACTTTACTTTTCATTATTCATTACTGCAATAGCTACTTTTTTCACAGTAAAATTAATAACATATATTTAAATTAATATATTGTTTCGTAAAAACCATTAACGAGAAAACGTTATATTAAATTAAACCTAAAATATCAGTGCACTTTATCTATTAATTTAAAATGTATTCATTTGAGTAACGTGTAAATACACAATATTGTTTTAAACTTGTAACCTTTTTTGTCGTTTTCTTTCCATTTAGATTTGAAACAGGAAGTTCATTTGATACAAATTAGATTTATCCTTAATTAAATTTTAATAATTGTAGTACTATAATGTTTATTTTTTTTTAATAAAACATTAAAAAGAATTATTTAATTAGAAGATCATGTGAAGTATGAAATGCTATTATTTTTCTAAAGCGTAATGGGAATTTTATTGTACACACACATATATATATATATATATATATATATATATACTGTTCAAATTTCTTACCACCACTGAAAAGCGTTTGGTATAATATTATTATGATTAATTTTATTCGTAAATAGGATGTTTCTAAAGGATATAATCCTGAATACTGGAAAGAGAATTGCAGTTCTATTTAGTTACGCTTTTATAGTTTAACCTGTAAAGTGGTTGATTAGTCGCTCTTTATGAGGCTATTATTGTAATTATAGTATTATACTGAATATATCCCATTACAACTAATTACCATAATTAGCTCCACATACAGACTATTTTTGATTAATTCTTAATTGTTAATATTTATTTCTTTGGCTTTTGTAAAAATATTATGAATTATTAACTTCGACATACACATGATAGATAAATAGTTATTATTTACACACTTATGACATATAATACAAGTATCTTGTATACAAGTTTTCAGGAAAATTATTTAACTGACAGATTCAAAATTATAATTATTATTATTATTATTAATTAATTATTATTAATTAATTAATTATTATAATGACAGATTAATAAGTAAAATCTTTGTATCGTTTTCTAATTATGTAATTTTTTATACAATGATTATTGTACGATGTTTTCCATGTTTTAATACACTAAGAATTTACAAAAAATTAATATTACATTTAAGCAAATATGGAACATATAGTCATGTTAGAGAGATTTTTGTATCAAAGGTGTATTGAAAGTAACTTTTTTGTATGAGATGCAGCCTGATTTTTAAAAAAAATTAATCTAAAAAATAGCCCACGAGGCTGGACTAGAAGTTAACTCGTCATCGCAAATCAGCTGGTTTCGAAGTCGGGAGTTCTAAGGTTCAAATTCTAGTAAAGGCAGTGCCTTTACTAGAATTTGAACCTTAAAAGTAACTACTTTTATGCGGGTTTGAATACTAGATTGTGAATTCCGGTGTTCTTTGGTGGTTGGGTTTCAATTAACCACACATCTTAGGAACGGTCGATCTGAGACTGTACAAGATTTCATTTACATTCATACATATGAACCTCATTCGTCCTTTGATGTAATACCTTACGGTGGTTCCGGAGACTAAACAGAAAAGAGAGAGAGTGTCTATAAAAAAATAAATAAATAACCTTATTACCTGTTGACCTATATATTCTGTACAGATATAGCCCTCTTTTCCTTTGATTCTAAATAATTATGAACGTTATCTCTTGTCAGGGTGTTCATTACTTCTTCGGTTCGACTTTGATTTCTTCATTGATCTCAAAACGTCATTAAGTAATTTCATCTTTTGAACAGAAAGAAGTCACGTGTGATTAGGCCTGGGAACTGTAGCACTGAACCGTGTGTACTATGTTGAATACCCTCTACAAAATTTACCGACAACTACCATTCAATCTCATAAATTCATCATAGATTGTTTTTCTTCGGTCTTGCAGGATGATATATCACATTTTTGTTATATTTTGGGGCTTTTTCTTTCGAAGGAACGTTCGTCATTATCGACTAATGGTATCCTTTTATAAAGTTGTTGTACCAATGTATGTTTATGTTTGTGGTAAAGCATGTACAACAATGAATTAGCTTACCTGATCATTTGGTTAATTTTCGCGATCGTCTTAACACCTTTTAAACAGAATTTGATGGATATTCGTTACTTTTAAATGTCATCATGTTTACTGCACATTACAGCCGCCGAGTGATACAAACAAATCGGTTATAAAGTCACAAAAAACGCACAAATCATAGCGCGAAACCACTCCACAGAGTCGTTAACAAGAAGTGATGTTTGTTTATTTATTTTGAGTGAATTAGACAAAAGTGTTTTGAGTAACACAAGTGTATGTGTAACAAATCTCTACCTTTAAAACAAAAAATAAAGTTGTTCATAATCGAGAAACAAGGAGCGCTGTCACCGTTTAGTTTAAAAATAATTTAAAATTATTTCATAAGAACTCTCGTATTAAAGCCAAAATGTAAAACTGCAATAATACAAAAAAGTATTTGTAATATCAACCATTTTTTAAACTTTTTTTTATTTTGAAAATTATAATTTATATTATAATTAATTATGTTCGAAAAACAATATCATTCATATTACCTGCACGTCTTTGCTTGACATAACCAAATCTATCAAGAAACTTTTGCCTGCTATTTCGTTCAAATCAGCTTTAAATCCACTAATAACGCCTGGAATATGTGCTCTCAGTAGGATTTCTAGGTATTTTAATTTATTTAGAAGGGCTAATACGCATAATCTTGTAAATTATCCGAGAGAGTCTTAAAACATTTTTAACTCGAATAGAAACATTATTAGTAGATTTGAGTCTCTTCTAAAGTAGAAAGTTGAATATGATCAATCTAACATATGAAAATACGTCTTAACTGTTTTTAAAATTAAAGGAAGAAAATAATATTTAATAATTAAAGGAAGCAAAATATCATATAAGCGTATATTTAAAAAATATATATTTTAATATTTAACAGCGTTGTTTTAGTTCCAGTTAATTCTTATTTTTGAATTCGTATTTCTTTTGCCAGATGAAAAGAAAATTCGTATAATTACTCCTAAATATCCATGTAATATAAAAATGTAACATATTTATTTACAAAAATATAACATTTTATCATTTTTATAATTATTTTATCTTAGAAATTTAATATGATACAATCATGTTTTATTATTAAAAATCTTGTAAAAGAGACTTTATATTATTTAGATAATAAGAAACCGACTTTTACATGCTGTGTATTCATTTACATAATAAGGAAACATCGAATTTTCTTATTTAAATAACTTCATCATACTTAGCATCCAATTATCTTGGAAATTCTATTTTCCGTATCATTAAATCCACGATTATTATGTTTAATGAATATGTTATCGATTTTACTTTTAAACTCATTTACTTATCTTACTTTGTATATTTTCCCTTGTACCGTAAATTATAACGTATACCTTACAGTCAGTTACACAACGTACTTTCTGAAAATAGTTTTATTATAAAGTTAGTGATGTTTTTAATTATATCAATTACTTACAAAGATACGAGTATACACTGATTCTATTTATGAAGAGATTAGTTTAAATATATGTAGTCAAGTTCCTTTTCGCTCTCTGAGTTAACTCGGTAAATTCTTCATTCTGTAATATATTCTCTAATTTAATAACTTTTCATTAATTTTTAATTAATAAATATGTTATTCTTTTATAAAATATATTACATTCTGTTTTTTTTAGAAATTTACTTTAATAATAGTAAAAAAATCTAAAAAAAAAATAGTTAAAAAAAAGTTATTTTTTTAAGTAATTAGTTAAGTTATTAATTAATGAGCGTAATAATTGTTGATGCAACTATAATTAAAAGCATTAAATAAAAAATAAAAATTATGAACGTATTCATTTTCTACTA
This sequence comes from Lycorma delicatula, assembly GCF_047948215.1. Taxonomy (NCBI): domain Eukaryota; kingdom Metazoa; phylum Arthropoda; class Insecta; order Hemiptera; family Fulgoridae; genus Lycorma; species Lycorma delicatula. Next base: position 63,667,400 of record NC_134460.1, on the reverse strand, counting down.
TTGATGGATTTTATTACTACGTAATACCCCTATAACAGTAATATTTTCACCAAAAAAAAGAGATAAGTTTTTATCTGTGATATCTTTTTAAAAAAAGTAGCAGTGGAATTACAATTATAGTCATTTAATACTTAAGAAAAAGTAAAAAAAAAAATTACTTATGTTGTTTTATAATTCAAGGAAAAAGAAAAATAATATAATAATAATATTTAGTAGTAATAGGATTAACGAATAATCTATTAAGACAACATAGATTTAATAATTCAAAATGTTTACCTACCAATTTTTGAATCCTCTCTCGCGAATAAGTAACTCAACATATCCGTTACTGACACATCCAATGTATCAATTACGAATGTAAAGTTTGAATCTCTGTATCATTTCGACGTAGACAAAGGACTAGAAATATTGAAAATTAGAAAGGATATAATTTAAAGTCAACATAAATTTACGTCTGACGTTGATCTATATTTAATCAGAAATTTTACCTTGAAAATTTAAAGGGTGAACTTCTTCATTATAGTTTATAAAAATAAAATAAATCATTGCGATCACTTTTGTATGATTTCTTTGAACACTCAGTAAACTTTTCATATATACGATATATATATTGGCTAATAAAGATCGGTCGTCTCTACTTGCGTACTATTTTAAATTATATTATACTTAATTTGATTTTTTATTAACTCTTTTAAAGAAATGTATCCTTCGAAAACTAAAATCATAAAAAATCTTGAATGTACAAGATGCAGATACAAAAACATAAAATATAAATAGTTCTTATTATAGGGTAAAATTTCCTCAAAATCTCACAAAAATTATTAACCAGTTATATATTTATTTATTTATTTATTTTGTTTTTTGTGCAACAGAACAGCTTTACAAAGCCTTCATATGTTGCACAGTATTACATGAAAATATATACAATAGTTACAATATCTATAAACAGTTATAAGTAACAATTCATATATAAGTTGAAAATACAATATTTAGATACGTAAATATCAGTATACAATAATAAAAATTAATTATAAATTTACAACATTGGAAATAATAATTAATGTTTAAGTCACTATTTACAAAAAGTTTACAAAAATACATTAGTTTCGTTCAAGAAACGAACTTGCGGCAAGAAGTAATAATAATAATAATAGTTTATTTATTTATTTTGTTTTGTGCAACAGAAGAGCTTTACAATGCCTTCATGTTGCGCAGTATTACATATAAATATATACAATAGTTACAATATCTTTAAAAAGTTATAAGTAACAATTCACATGTAAATTGAAAAAAACAATATTTAAATACATAAATATTGGAATACAATAATAATAATAAATTATAAATTTACAACAATGGAAATAATAATTAAAGTATAAGTCACAATTTACAAAAGTTTACAAAATACATTAATTTCGTTCAAGAAACGAACTTGCGGCAAGAAAATCAGACCATCGCCTTTACCATCTTATAAAGCAATAGCAAATTTACATATATATGTTGTTAAATGCAAGTTATGAGTCTGTGCATAATTATAAAATAATATTAATAGAATGGCCCAAAACAATTTTAATAACAATAACCGATACCTATGACATTATCGAGTAATAATAACTACAATTACAAAGAATAACCATTTAGTATTTATACAATTCAGAATTTATAATATACATAATCAGAACATAATTTAATAGTAATATATTTGAAACAGTAAGAATTACAAAGTAATACAAAAGAATAAAACCAGAGTAGTAAATAATTTCTATAAGCAGAAACTAATTCTGAATAAGACTATTTTACCAGTATAAGTTAAAATATTATTTCGGAAGGTGAATTAAAAGGAAAAGGTTAATAGTTAGACACTGAAATAGGAATGAAGATGGATACAAATACACACACACAAATATATACATACATATATACATATATATATATATATATATATATATATATATATATATACATATACATATACATACACACATATATGCATATACACCATCTAGCATAACCTAGTCAGTGTTACCAACTATTGCTCGATGTATGTCATCAATAGATGGACGAGAAAAAAGATCTAATAGATCAGCGAAACTATTTGCCAGACCAAAGCATCTTAATGCTGGAGAACACTCAGAAACTCTTCTAATGAAGTAGGGCCTAAAGCTCCTGATGTTCCGAAATGGCACCCGCAGTTGTAATTCACGACATTCCGGCAGGGTACCGTGGAGGAGATCTGCAGCAAATTTCAAATCGAAAGCAGTTCGCCGATCTTCCAGTTTCTCTAGCTTCAAATCTCCGCATTGAGTAGCGTAGGACGTGGTATCAAATTGACCAGGAAACCTGTATCTCAACGCCCAAAGCAGTTTCTTCTGGACGCTTTCAATCATATCGTTAGTGAAACCTCGATCCCTGTTCCAAATAACCGTGCAATACTCAGCAAGAGGACGAACAAGTGTTTTATACAGCAATAGCCATGTGCTTATTAACATAAAACGACGACAAAGCCATCTCACAACACCCAAATTCCTTCTTGTCAATGAAGTGATGGCCTCAATATGACGTATAAAGGAAAGCTTCGTATCAAAAAGAACCCCTAGGTCCTTTATCTCCTCAACTCGCTCAATTCGAGAGTTGTCTAAGAAATAGACATGACGAGACCAATTCGTCTTTCTTGTGAAAGTCATCACCTTCGTCTTTTCAAGATTCAAAGGAAGACTGTTCTCACAGACCACAACCAAGCCTCGTTCAACGCTTTCTGCAGTAGCAGATGATCTGCATCCGAAGAAATCCTCCTATAGATCTTTATGTCATCAGCAAACATTAGAACAGGACAACTAATACGCTCCATAATGTCGTTGATGAAAATCAAAAAAAGGAGTGGACCAAGGTTCGAGCCTTGAGGAACACCAGAACCAATTTGAAATTCACCAGATGTGGAGCCACCAAATCGCACTCTGAAACAACGGTCCGTAAGGTAAGAAGCGGTCCACTTAACCAGCGAAGCGGGAAAACCCATTTTTTCCATTTTATTCAATAGAAGATTATGTGGAACCGTATCGAAAGCTTTCTGGAAATCCAGGTATACTACATCTATCTGTCCCTGGCCTTCTACGGCGGGACCTACGGTATTCAGAAGGGTACAAAGGTTCGAGGTAGTTGACCTACCCAATAAAAATCCATGCTGCTCCACAGCAACATTAGGTTCGATGTATGATCGGAAGATGTCACAGAGCAAAATTTCAAATACCTTCGGCAACACTCCTAACACAGAAATGGGACGAAAGTTCTTGATATTGGAATCATTCTCCTTTTTAGGTATGGGGGTAACCCTAGCTTTTTTCCATGTTCTGGGAAAATACCCAATCCTCAAACTTAAATTGAATAAATCGGCCAGTATGGGAGACAAAATAACAGATAATCCTTTTATAATAAAAGGTGGTATGTTATCGATCCCAGCTACTGATTTTCCATTTAGATTATTGATGGCTCTGGAGACGTCATCTGCCGAAAAAACAGGAATGGGTGGCTCCATCATATCAACATCTGAGACGACATATTGCCCAGCAACAGCAGGTTGACAAACAGACTGGAAGTATTCACCAATCTTTCGACTGATAATTTGAGGATCAGTACATAAACGATCATCCACCATCACAGCCGCAACAGAATTTTCCGGTGTCCTATTGTTACGAACGTACTTCCAGAATCTTTTAGGTTGATACTTTAAATAACTTTCAATCAAAATGCCGTGTCTTTGCCTGTCGCGTTTTAACAACCGTTTCGATTTGGCTCTCAACCTTTTAAATTCGTCGTAATAGATGGAAAGACCATATTTTTTGTGTGATATGAATATATTTATAGTAGTTTTTGAGTACTTTAATGAAAACTAGTAAGTTTTTTTGTTAAAGCGATCTTTTAATTAGCTTTTCTCAAGTCTAATGGTAATAACCTGGTAAAATATAAAATATTCCCCCCAAAAAAAAACGTTATAAATAAAAGAGAAAATGATGCTTTATAAAAAGTTAAATTCTATTATTTCAGTAAAAAAAATGGGAAAAAATAAGATGGACACTTTGTTGAGAATACAGATTCTTTTTTTTTATTTTAAAAAACGAAATATAGTTTGTTTTAAAAAATATTTACGGATCAGCATAAACATATAATGTTAGTTCTGTTAATAAATTTGGAAAGACAAGTATTAAATTGTATTTTTACGGGGCAGAATATACCTGGAAAATTTGTTTTGTAACAGGTAATAGAAATTAAGTCAAACGATAACAACCAAATAAGTAAAATTAAGTAAATATTCATTTCTTACATGTATAAATGGATTATTAAATTATTCTAACCATAATAATATTTGTAGTAGCGGTAATGATGGTGGTGGGATCGTCAAAGAGTAAATATTCTTCATTGGAATTTCAATAAATAAGGAATAGATTATTAAAGCGAATGCGTATACGTATAATAATTAGCGCATAATTAAATTAGACCCTGTTATTTGTAACAGGAGAATATAATACGTACCTGAAAATTATCTTAAATTACTAATGAAATCGATTGCTTTTGTTGTCCATAATTAACGTAATTACTAAATGTAAACAAAGGATACGCATTTGTTTACTGGCATTGTCAACTGGAGTGAATTACTTATAACTGTTTGATTTAAACTTCTTTAATTATATTGTATAAGTTATTTATCCAAAAGAAGTTGAAAATGTTTAAAATATGTAATTGGAAATGTATAAACTGGAAAATGTAGTTGGAAATGTACAAAATATCCAAAAGTAGTCGAAACAAATGTTACAAATCTAACATTTTTATAACTGGTCTCTTTACAATTTACGTTTCATGATACATTAGTTAAAACGATTTCTATTATTCTGATTGATGTTCCAAAACAAATTCTATGTGATGACCACAACGTTTTCGTTAATAAATATTTCGTATGTTAGTAACGGTATAATGGTGAAGCAACATTTCGCTAAGAAATATAAAGAAAACCTATGTATTAAAAACGGTGTTAAATACTAGAAAAAAGGCGGGTCTAAGGCCCGCTGCGAAAATGTTACACGGTTTATGTTTCATTACATATGATTTTGTTAAATGTTTTTGCAAGTTGTAAATAAATAACGTTCGTGAATTTAGCGTACTACTAACTACAACAACAAAAACTTCTGAACATTTCTAGCTGTTTCTTCAGTTGTGATTTTTTAACACAACTCTAAGCCTAATGTTTTTCTTTTTTATCCAAAACACAAATTCTCGTATAATTTTAGATAAATCGTTCGTATTAAGAAGTATAAATCATTCGAACGAATGAATCGTTCGAGAAGTAAATCGTTCATACGCTGCACGTAGTCGCCCGGCGCACCACTATTGATCCGCTCTGCGCCAATAGCAGCTAAAATAAAAATGTGAGCACATACACCAAACAAACCCACGTACCATCATTTTTTATGGGACGGGATGGGTAAGAAATGAATGCAAGCAACTATTGTAACACAGTAGTGTTAGGCGCTCTAGAGTTAATTCAAAATATTTTTAATTAAATATTTATATTAATACAAAAATACCCATACCCCATTATTTTTACTGATTATCGTAATTTCCTTCTTGTAGCATAGCTCTAGAGTTATGATGCCAGGTAGGTAATATTGATGTATGAAAAGATAATGGTACCAGATTTATAGTTATATGCTACCCTAATTATAAAGGGATATATTCGTGTATATGAAGTGAAAATGATTTTGAAGGGCGTTAGGATATTGGAAAACTATGTAACGTTATAAATTATTATTTTTGATCTATTATGTACTGTTTAAGAAATTTAAACACCAGTATTGGTTTATCAGATGGGGCAGTATTAAATAAAAAATGGAATAAGGTTTTTTTTTTTAAGAGTGACAAAATACAGCGATTGGTTTAATGTGTTTGGATGAAATTAAGGCAGTTTTATATAAACATAAAAGACAGGATAGCACTAGCAAGTTAGTCTTTATTTCATCATATAGGCTAGCTGTGTTGCTGGTCGTCGTAATATAATATGCCTGCATTAGTTTTTTTTTTTTTTTTGCTTGATGATTTCGCCACGTAAGCTTGAAGCTTTTGTGCGTGGGATATGAAAATGGATTTTGTGGTGTATGTCTGACTGGAATTCGAACCCGGGACCTCCGGATGTAAGGCCGAAATTCTACTGCTCCGCTACGGAGTTATTGATATTATAATGAAAAAGTAGTGTTATGTTTGTTTATGATTAGTAGTTAGAATAAATACAAAGTGAATTACTAAAACTTATTTGTAACTCAAGATGATTTTCTATAGCGGTTTCAGAATTGTGAATTATTTTGTAGTAATTTTTTATATTTAATGTTTTACATTAACATATCTCATAGTTGTATTTTAATTATTAATATGGATTTGAAATATATCTTTTTTATTTTGTAATTTGTTTTTATATTTATAATTTATCTTATACTGATGAGATAATATAATAAGATTATATAATGCATTACGTACCGATCAGAAAGATTTATTTTTTTACGTTCTTGAGAAAACAGTGTTAATTTTTTACTTCCTTGTACGAAGCAAAGGATATATTGTGATCGTGAAACATGTCGGTTTTCAGATTTCAACGGAAATATCCATTTTGACCATCCGTGGATCCAATTTTGACTAGTTTCGGTGTGACCTCTATACTTACGTATGTATCTTGCATAACTCAAAAACGATTAGCTGTAGAATGTTGAAATTTTGGATTTAGGACTGTTGTAACAACTATTTATGCATTTCCCCTTTTGATTGCAATCGACTGGACCAAAAGTGTCCAAAAAAGCCCAAAATTCAATTTTTTTTGGATTTTGGACTTTTTCTTAACTGCGTAAGCCCTCATTGAGAGATTTTCAACGATATATTATAAATGGTACTTATTTTCATTAGTTCCAGAGTTATAGCCAAATAAAAGTCTAATTAATGAAATATTTGGATCTTACAAGGGGAAGACATCGATTCGAATCCAACTTCATATTCACCTTTTTTTTTTTTTAATTTAAATATATTGATTTATTAATTATTATTAACCTCTAATTGTAAACAAATGTGTATATGTCATTTAATAGGCGTACAATGAAGTCATGTGATGTCCACATCAGATTTTTTATGTGTTAAGAGTTATTATGTGAGTTTAATTAATAATATCAGAAAAACCTTGCATCATCTTCATCATTAATGTACTGAAACATTTTAAGCAGCGTCACTTATAATATAGTTTATTTGCTGTTGTTTATAATTTGCAAAATTATAAAAAATTGTAATTGCATGTTTATACACTTCAACTATTTTGTTTTTAATTAAATTTATGCTTTCGAAAAACTGACAACTTACGAGATTACGTACATTTAATAGATTTCATTAATATTTAATAATCTGTTAGAAAATTAACACTATAAACGGGGTACTATAATCATCATATTCGTTTGTATAATACGTTTATACTATTATCAGATTAGAAGAGAAATATATATTTTATCAGTTATGGTTTAAAATCGCTTTTTTCTCGTATATTTTAAATCAGTTTTTTCTCGGATAAAATCGTTTTTTTCTCGTACACTCGTTTTTTTCTGATATTATATTATCAGGAGGAAAATTATAAAACGTCATATAAAGAAATGAAAAAAATGTTCTACGATTAACTTTTGTAAAATGTTTGTAGCTGCCTTCCAAGTAAAATGGGGATTACTGAAACTTCTTAACATGTCACGTGAATCAAATATCCATTCATTTTATGAATAAGTGAAAACACTTTAAAAGAAAATAACGATAAAGTACTCACGACGGATTTTTTTTAAAAAGAACGAGTATTTATAGTTAATAAATACTCATTATTTTGTACCCGTATAACATGAATCGGTTTACGCATTGTACGTAATTAGTCATGATGTAAGATGTATATTTTTATTTGTAATTTTATATGAAATAGTCATACTTATATTTTACCTTTTTCTGAAGCATTATTAGCAGTATCGATAAGAAGTTACTTCTTAAAGGATATTTTTGAGGAGATTAAGGGGGCTGATAATGATAAAATAATAATAATGGAAATAATTTTATATTGAAACGATTTTTTATACTTTATTGCATTTGAAAAATACAAAACATATGCTTAGATTTGATACATCATTTACTACGCAAATAATAATCATAATCTTAGTATATCATTTTTATCGTAATCTGCATTTATAATTCACAATCACACATTTACACTCCAATAAAAGTTATAAATATTATTAGAAAACTAGTCATCGATTTTTCTTTCTCGCCATAATATCGAAAACTTCATCAGGATTAACAGTATCTCTATGCATTGACAAAGAAACTAATTAACTTAATCTTCCATCCCCCGACTTATTACACGTAATCGTTTTGGCTCTTCTTCATTGTGGAGAACGAGCGTTCATAAGTACATGTTGTTACCGGAAGAGTCGCTAAAACTTGCAAGAGATAATAAATAATTTGCAAATATTCTTAATCGCAGCGATCCAATACTTCAATCACTTCTAGATCGAATTTTAAATTTAATGACTTTATCTCCTCGCACCATATAAGATACTCCGCTTGGAGGACAGATTCAGAACATTTATTATCATAATACATCGTTAAGATTTTTAGTTCATCAGGATTTTTCAGGACTAGTTGAACCTGACTAAAAAACTTGACAATTTTTTGAAGTTTCTTTGAACGCCGTCTAGCTGCCTCCGCAATGCATTTAAAAGGCGATAAGCAAGTGTTGCATTTCTGGCTTGCGGGAAATCCCCAGTAATCAATTATTTTTATTAGGATTGCGTCAGAATGAGCGCGGTGCTTACACGTCAAGTAACAGCGTTACTCTTGCAGGATAGAGTAATGGCGAGTTAAGGTATATAGGAGAAACCCACCGGGTTGGTCTAGTAGTGAACGCGTCTTCCCAAATCAGCTGATTTGGAAGTCGAGAGTTCCAGCGTTCAAGTCCTAGTAAAGCCAGTTATATTTACACAGATTTGAATACTAGATCGTGGATACCGGTGTTCCTTTGGTGGTTGGGGTTTCAATTAACCACACATCTCAGGAATGGTCGATCTGAGAATGTACAAGACTACACTAAATGAAGTGTACTCATACATATCATCCTCATTCATCCTCTGAAGAATTATCTTAACGGTAGTTACCGGAGGCTAAACAGTAAAAAGAAAGAAAATGTATATAGGAAAGATTATAAGAGAGACTAGGGAGATGATTAGGTATCGATTTATCTCAAATTTTTTGAAAATGCTTTTCAAATCTTATACATTACGAAAATGTAAAATGCTAAAAATGGATTTTTTGGACCTAACTTACTAGATTTAACCCTTGAATGATAAAGTCTTATAATTGTCGGGCGATGGGGGTGCAGCTATCATCGCCCGAAAATTTCGGCGGGGGCTATAGACCCTTAGCCCCCGCTCGCTACCTGTGTAGTCACTTATTAAAAATGTTTTTAATTCTTATTAAATTAAAATAATACGAGAGGTTATCTGTAAAGTAGACAGTTACATTGTAAAAAAAAGTTATTCAGAAAACTTTATAAATATTTTTTATTTTTCTTAAACTACTTCTCTATATAATCGCCACATCAATTAAGACATTTATCGTAGCAATACTCCAGCTTCAGTATACCCTCGTCATATTCTTCTGCCGCCAGTCTACTTAGCCACTGATTAACAACATTTCTAAGTTCATCGTCACCTGCGAATTGCTTACCACACAAAATTTTTTTTAAATTTCCTAAACAAATGGTAATCAGAAGGAGCTAAGTCCGGACTATATGGTGAATGATCGTAAATTTCCCATTCAAATGTTCTCAGTAAATCACGTGTCGGACCCGCAAAATGTGGACGTACATTATCGTGCAACAGGACGTCGCCGTCGGTCAGCCGCCCATGTCGCCGATTTTGGATGGCGCGCCGTAACTTGTGTTTCGCAGTAGGCTTCTGCATTTATAGTCGTTCTACGTGACATGAAATCGATCAGCAGTTTGCAAAACCGATCCCAAAAGACTGTGGCCATCAGTTAGCTTCCAAATGGCAGTGGCTTGACCTTTGTTGATCTGGTTGGTGATTGAGGGTGACGCCGTTCATCTGACTACCGTTTTCTCTTAGGCGTTTAATGTGAAATCCATGCCTCATCGCCGGTAACAATTTAATTAAGGAAGTCATTATCTTTTCCTGTGTAGCGCATCAAAAATTCCAAAGCTGATCCCATTTGCATTTCTTTGTGACATTGTGATAAGACCTGCGGCATCCAACTTGCACAAACCTTTCTGAAGCCTAATAGTCATGAACAATGCGACCAATAACAGCTCTTGGAATATCAGGAAAAAGAAGGGTCAGGTCGGAAATCGTTGAGCAACGATCTTTTCTGATTTCATCATCGACGCGTTTCAACAAGTCCTCGGTGATTATCGAGAGCCTCCCCGAACGTTCTACATCGTGCACATTAATTCTGTCATTTCTAAACTTTTCACACAATTTTTGGACGTTTCTTTCATTCATTACATTACCCCGTACACAACAACCAACTGCTTATGAATTTTTTTTTTTTCAGCCGGGTTAACGTTTTGTTAGTTTAAAAAACGTATGACTCCACGTATTTCACAGTATTTAAATGGAAACTATGTTTGTATTTAAACGGAACTATGTAAATATTGTTACCAACTGCTACAACCCTCTGTGTCTTTAATTAAAGTGTCATTTTCAAAAACTATCTGTTGATTAATCGTATTATGTTTTTCTTTAAATCTATAAATGTTATTTTTCGTAATGTATCAGTGAAACTATGTTTATATTGTAGGAGATGGTCAGCCATGTTAGATACTTAATCAGCGTTATAATGTTCCGTGAATCATTTTTTAAAGGATATATTAGTTTTACCAATATAGATTTTATTACATTCATTATTCTTAATTTTGGATTTCCTACTTAAAATTTCTCCCTCATTTTTATTATTATTTCTTAAATATTTTATAATATAGTTATTTGGTTTATAAGGTTTTTATATTTATTTTTATCACAAATATCAATAATTTTTCTATTATTTCATTTGTATTGTAAGACAAATTGTTAATAGGTACTTTGTAATTTCATGTTGTGATTTTGTAAAATTAATCTCTTATTTAATTCTTTGATTTTTATATACCTTTTCTATTTTTCCAACATCAAAACCATTAAATTCTGTTATTTGTTTTATTGTATCTATTTTTTATTGGGTTTATTTCCATTGTTTTTTTTTTTTATATATTTTAAAGCTCTAAAAATTTGGTTTTTATATGTACCAATTTTTTTTAACCTTAGGTGATTAGAATTTACTTGTATTTTGATGCTATTCATTGTGGCTTTTCTATAAATTGTGGTTTCTACAACGTTGTTTTTGTTTATTTCAATTTCAATATCTAAAAAGTGTATTTTTCTGTTCTGTTCCATCTCATATGTAAATTTTAAGTTATCATTATAATTATTGAGTTTATCCAAAGTGATTAAATATTCAATATTTATAACTGTATTTTTAATGACTAGTATATCGTCTTCATATCTTATCCATAACAGCAATTGGTGTATATTCAATATTTTATGAATTATAATATTTTCAAAATATTGAATAAAAATGTCAGATAATTGCAGATAATAGCCGTTGGTAACAGTACTTATAAACATAGTTACATGACATTTTAAATTTATGTAATTCTAGTTGATGTTAAATTATGTATCAAAACCAACTGATTCGCGATTCCACGAAAATTAACTGTTGGTAATAGATTTTTTCTCTATTACTGTGTATGGCGTTTGTTTTTACAATTATTATTTTGACATTACAAGGCACAGTGGTAAGTATGTTAATGAAATATTTGAATTTTCAGAAGAAAAAAATAAATATATATATATATAATAAAAATACATATTTTACTTAAAAATATTACCTTTATTAATTTCTTGGGTTAATCAATCAACTATACGTATAAATTAAATACACGTTTCGTTTAGAATTCTCTAAGTTACCTCAGGTTACAATACACATTCATACACACATCTTACAAAATTCTCTTACATATTATTATTATGTAAGAGGGTTAGTATGTAAGAGAATTTTGTATGATGTGTATTGTCACCTGAGGAAGCTTAGAGAATTCTAAGCGAAACGTCTATTTAATTTATAAGTATGTACAGTTGATTGGTTAACCCAAGAAATTAATAAAGGTAATATTTTTAAGTAAAATTTATTTTTTTTCTATTTGATTATATCCAATCAAGAGGAAAATAAACTTAAATAAATTACATTTAAGTTAATATTCATATATATATATATATATAGTGGAACAATACGTAAAAGAATACTCGTAACCCAAGTTATTGTAGCTAAATTGTTATTGTAAATAATTAATTTAAAAAACTTAAAGATACATTCAATTTAAAGGTATTATTTTAATACAATCATTTTTATTGAAAGAAAATGAAGTGGTAAAAAGAAGAAGAAAATAATAAAAGAGGAAAACCTTAAGTAGGGATAAATAAATATTCTTTTAAACTTAAATTATTCAGACAAATAGATGGGATACACTGTTTTCTCTATTTGTTTTTTTTTTTTTTTATCTTTATGATATTGTATATATATTGATTTATTATTTTAATTTTAACAAAAAAAGAAAAAAAAAGTTATTTTATATAAATTTGTATTCCCCAACAATATACTGTATCGTGAAACAAAAAATAATAATTTTATTATTTACCACTCCATCAATCTCGTAGAGCCTCAGTCTTCATCCTGCGGTTCCGGGTTCGAATCCTGGTCCAGCCTGGCATTTTTCATGTGCTATAAAATTTCCAGTTCATATTGCCATGCACAGACTTACTGATTATATGGTGAATTAATCATATATATATATATATATATATATATATATATATATATATATATATATATACATACATAGCTGAAGGAAATGAAGATTGCAGAATACATTGTACACAAGATAGAGAAAATGAACTCAAGAAAATAATCGAAGATCTAAGAACTTCCCCTTCTGCAAGGGGAGTGGTTGCAACCTCAAACAACTCGGGCCCCATGAGGCGCACTCCTTCCTGCTAGGCCGGTAGACGCTAATGCCGAGACAGGCCTTCAGCGGACGCAGTAAAGGGGATTCTATCATACAGAAGAGGAGATGACCGAACAGTTTTGCTTGTGACGGGCCTCTATCTTCGTTAAAATTAAATTGTTGCGTTATTTAAAAAAAAAAAAAAATTGTATCTACGGGTATATTAAAAACATTAAGTGGGAGAAGTAGATATTTGTGCATTTTTCTTCCTGAAGGATTCATTCGTTTTATCCTCCTCAGTCAAAAAACTTCAAATATAATAATGATTCAAACTGTTATTTATTACAGAATTATTTCCTACATAAAAAAGTATTAGATGCACTGTAACATCCGAGAGTTTCAGGTTCACGTGATTCCCACGCCGTTCTCTTACAGCCCCTTAATTATGAAAAGTTGAAGTATTGTAATAATTAAACAATTCTTTTTAAAATGAGTATTACTTTCGAAAAAAATATAGAGGAAAAAGTGGTTCACATTTTCTTAAAGAGAAAACGGATCATACCCGTAATCCCTTTCATTACAAAGATTTGTTACATAACTACATTTAAACCGTTTTTTTAGTAAATTTCACTGAAATAATGAAATTCATTTCCTCTTCCTTCTGAATATTATTAGTCCATTTGTAACATCATTGTTATTATTGTTATCTGTGAACTTTGTAGATGAATATTCCTGTTCAGTTTTCCGTTAGTTATTTTCCTGAGAATATTATTTTACGAATTATGTGATCTCACTTCAATATTATTATAAAAAAAAAAAATAGATATATATATATATATAATATATATTTTTAGGTTTTTTTATTTATAGTCGCGTCAACAATTAAAGCCATTACCATTATGGTATTACGCCACTCTCCTGGGTGGCGTAATACCATCAAGTCGGTCCGGCCCAGGGGAGTAGAGGGAAAAAAATGTACCGGCAAACTGAAGTCTTGAACAGACTCAGGCCGACTATTCCTGAGACGTGTGGTTAATTAAATCCAAACCACCAAAGAATATTGGTATCCTAGTCTAGTATTCAAGTCCGAATAAAAGCATTTACTAGGATTTAAACCTAAGAATCCTCTACAGCGAAGTCAAATGATGTAATACGAGGTGTGATAAAAAAATACGGTGAATGAATTTTTATGGCGGCAACTACCGACGCTACATCCATAAGCTGTAATTTGTCCAATAGCGTGATCAACTGAGACAGGCAGGGACAAATTGTAACACGTTCGAGCTTGCCAGAGCCGCTAGAGTGAGGTTGTGTTTTTCGTGTCTGTCGCGCAACATGGATTTTGAACAACGCATTAACATTAAGTTTTGTTTTAAGTTGCAAAAGAGTGCCAAAGAAGCTCACGAAATGTTAGAATCGGTGTACGGCGATAATGTGGTAACTTTGAAGACTGTGTACAAGTGGTATGACCGATTTAAAAACGGAATTGAGTCTGTTGAAGACGAGCAGCGTGCGGGACGTCTAGTAACCTCAAAAACAGTTGAAAATGTGCAAAAAGTGGAAACAATGGTTCGTTCAAACTGGCGAATGACTATTCGAGAGCTATCGGAAGACTTTAACATCTCGTACGGATCCGTTCAAAGCATTTTAACTTTTAACGACATACGAAGAAAGCGACCAGAAAAATGGACCAATGGCTTCCTTCTTCACCACGACAACGCGCCGTGTCACACCTCGCTTCTCATTCGCGAGTTTTTGGCCGAAAAAAGTGTTCCTGTCTGTCCACATCCGCCATACTCACCGGATTTAGCACCATGCGACTTTTGGCTCTTCCAAAAAATTAAAACTGTGCTTAAAGGAAAACGTTTTGACACCATTGCTGACATTGAGAGGGCCACGACCGAACAGCTGAAAACCCTCCCGAAAGACGCCTTCCAGAAATGCCTACAGTCATAGAGTCAAAGTTGGGATAAGTGCAGTGCTAGCCAAGGACAGTACTTTGAAGGAGATTAAATCAAATTCTATGTAACCTTATTACTTTTTTTAATAAAAAATTATTCACTGTATTTTTTGATCACACCTCGTATGATGATCTTTACCGCTAGACCAACTAGGTGGGTTAAAAATAGTCTTATTTTACTATCTAAGTGTTTAACAATTTTATAAAATTCATAGGCAATCTGTTATTTACTTTAAACAATTTTTATTTTTGTTTTAAAAAAATTGAACGTTGCTGTATACATTTCGGTTGGTTATTGGCGTGTTATGTTGAATAATAAATTCGGTTCATTAAAAAAAGAAAACGATGGAAAATTACTATATATATTTTTATTAATACGCTTGGTATGGGTTCTCGTTATTCATTAGAATGTTAGAGCCATTTTTTAAAGAATAGTTTGTGACTCTGAGGTTTTCTACAACCTTTATCTCATCTTAATAAAAATATTTGAATTTTATGCGCCATTTACAATAAATCTAATTTTAAATACATAGTAAATACTACGCATATGTTGAAAATTACGTGATTTACTTCATTCAAATTACGTGATAGTAATCAGAGTTATGATCGCTAAGTGGTGTTTAAAGAAATATTTTATTAGTAATTTGATTATAATATTTAGTAGCCTGTAAATGTTTTTGTTAAATTAACAACTAGTCTCATTTCATTTCTGCATAGTCAGTCTCTCAGTTTGTTATGCACGGTTTTCTTCGGCAGACATTTTACTATTCTATCGATTGAAAATAGTTAAACAGTTAAAAAATATAAAAATTATTCTTTGATGATCGCGTAAAGGTTTTGATACTGAGACGTAAATAAAATAAGATAAAAGACGACATGTTAAGACGCTTAACATTTCGTTAAGCGATGCTCCAGATATAAAAAAAAATAATTACTAGATCGGTATTTTATATCCATTTCGTTACCGCAGTACTTTTTAAAAGAGAATTACCCGGTCAGGGCTCGCTTCGGTTGGCCGACCGTTTAGCCAGGGGGTTCCGCCCCCTGTATCTTCGACACGTTCGTTATTCTCATGGTTGAGTAAATATTAAATATTTTATAGATATTCATTAAAAAAAAATATAATTAGTCGCTTTACTTCATTATATTTATGTTGTCATGGTGATAGATATATAATGAAGTAAACGGATTATATTAATTTTTATTTCTTTAATGGAATACCAGGTGGTGGTTGCAAACCTTACTTGATTATTTTATTCGATCTCCGATAACTTCTTGCGGTATCTTCGCGAACTGCCCTGGCTGTATGAATCCAAGCATTATAAAATAAATTTAAATTAAATCTTATTGAATAAAAGTATTTAATATAGAATTAAATAAAAAATTCAAATAAACTAAAAATAAGCAGTATAAAATTTATTTTATTTGACCTTTGACCTCGATTATTTCACCACTATTGGTAGAAACAAACAATTGTTGTCATCAGGTCATTTTTGTTCCTCTGTTGGAACACAACATTTGTTTTGCTCGATTTCGTATTCAGATAAACTCAAAAGAAGCACTGTAAAATTTATTTTACTTGACCTTTGACTTTGATTATTTCGAAAACTATCAAGTCTGGTGCAAAGTGCCGATTGTTGTCTTCAGGTCATTTTTGGTTCTGTATTAGAATATAATATGTTTTGCTGGATTTCGTATTAGCATTACCTGGACAAACAAACACACACTCAATTTTTACTAACTGCCCAAAAAGGAGTGTAATCCATTTAGTGTGTATGTATAATAAACACTTAAATGCAGCTCTTAACAATTAAATTAAGCAGTTCAACGGTTGAACAGATTTAGATGTATGACCCTGCATTGGAATCCTTACGATACCGGGAGTGACATAGGCTTCATATATATATATATATATATATATATATATGTTTAAATAAAGTTATACTTTATACAAAATTTGCAAATACCATGTTTAAAATACAAGCAATGGGAAGTTTATAGTACGTGGGCATTTTAACCAAGGTAGCGATCGATTTGGAGCAGAATCACGCGATCGCCAATATACGGCAAATCCTGCGACCGCCATTGCATATTATTCGGCGTTGAAGCCTCTGCCTCAATGGTCATCATCAGAATTGGAGAGAATTTTGCGCTAATGAGAGTTACTTCTTGCGGTGCTTGGTGCAATTAGTAGATAGGACAGACTACCTGAATACCGAAGAGTTGTTGCCCCGTGTCAAGGATAATAAGTCACGAAAGGTCATTTCAAACCATCGAGTATCTGTTTTACGCCTCCTCAACTGTAGAAAGCTTACAAAAATGTTTCTCTTTGTTGTCGCTTACGCTAAAATGGAGTTGAGCCTAATAATGTTGTTCAAAACGTTTACTTGTGATGGGTAATATTCGGACTCATTCTTATTGGCAAAAAGCCTTCATGGATCTAATAGCAATGTTCCGAAATTTATAGGCTCCGACCACATTACACTGTTTTGTAATGATCTGCACTGGCCGGATATCCTATTTTTTCATATTTATTTATTATTGTCATATTTTTCAATTTTTAATAGATTTAAAACTTGTTTTAATAGTTTATATTTAATTTTATACTTGTTATATATTATCTTTATGTCTATTTTATTTCAATCTTTTATTATATTTTCACTCAGCGGAAAAAATTTTCGCTAACTGCTCCAAAATTCTTTCTTTTAATATTATTAACACTTATGTCTATAAACCTTTTGGTTTTAGAACTTAAAATTATTTAAGATGGTTCTTAAAGCTGCCTAACTTCGTATATCACCAGTGGAGCTTCATTTTTTTGTAACCTGAACGAAATTTTAATATTTAAAATGTACTTACATATTCGTTTTTGAGGTTTACATTTATAATCTAGTTAAATTGCTTTTAAAACTTATTCAATGTTTAGTAATGTTTAAAACATATAAAATAATTTTATTGACGTGAGGAGCGGTTGGTCTCAGGTATCGTGGATTCCACCAGATTAGCGTTGGCCTCAAATTCTAAAGTTTGTTTTTGTGGACCTCAGGGGAAGATGGGGCAATTCGTTCATAAGGTGGCTGAATACTTGGCCCGGAGAAGTTTCCCTAAGCTTCGTATGCATTATGATGGTCTTCGTTGGGGGTTAAGGGGAGTCGACCCCAGGCGAAGAAATCAGTGGGGCCCCCAACCGCGATAGTGGTGGTGAAGGCGGCGGGAAGGTCGTAAGCGGACCTTTTCCGATCGGTTCGAGACACTGTGTCGTCAGATGAGGTGAAAATCTTCTCGGCACGCAGAGGTCAGGGAGAGGACCTTCACATACGGGTCCAAGACACAAGAGATATGGCTACCATGTTAATGCAACAAATTTTGGAAAAGGTTGAAGGCACCATGGTCACGGTGGGTAGGGGCATTCGGCGGATACACTTACTCATTAAGGACGTTGACGCCCTTACCTCAGAAGAGGATTTGGTGCGTGAGATGCGCAAGACTGTTGATGATCCGGTTACCTTCGATGTCCTCTCATGAGAACGTCATATGGCGATACAAAATTGGCAACGGTGCCGGTCCCTTCTCTGCTGGCTACAGAATTATTGAAGATTGGCCGAATTAGAGTCGGGTGGGTGTGATGTCCAGGAGGTCCGACGAAGAACGTTGCTATCGATGTTGGAGTATAGGGCACCGGGCGGGGACCTGCGGCGGTCCATACAGAAGGGGGCGATGTTTAAATTCTATGGCTGAGGGGCATCTCCGTAAGGACTGTCTAACGGAGGGTGTTTTTGCACTGCAGTGCCCGTGGGCATGCTCTTGGGAGCCGAGACTGCAGAGCCGGCGCCCGAAAATGGATCCTGTCCCCTTCACTCTTGGGATGAATGTAGGGTTGGAACAGCCCCGTCCAGAAGGGGTGGGCAGCTTAGGTGTCTCACTATCGGTGATTGAGCGGGGACTCCATTGTGGCTTCGTATTTGCAAAGTAACACCGTAGTCCCAGTGCGGGATCCCTCCGGGGTTCGTCACTAGAGACAAGGCGTAAAGACCGGAATCCCGGTGGGGGACCTCCTTGAGGTCCGCTCATTAGAGGCATGGCATATCACCAAAAGTCCGAATCCCGGCTTCCCGGGAGGGAAAATTAGTTCTCAACGAGGAAGTTTAAGGCGAAGGCACCCCTGGAGCTGTGTTAAGGCTTAGTTGTGTGTCCGGCTCTGGGGGGAAGATAAGAAATGATGTACTCAAAAAAAAAAGATAATTTTATTAGTTATGATTTTCCTTGTGTTAAAACCTGTTTAAAAATTCTTAAATTTTTAAGTTAAGATGATTTAAGGAGCATTTGTAAATATGGTATTTGCAAATAATTTGTTTTTATGATGCTGTTGCGAAAGGATATAGGTTTTTAGTTAATGAAATCTTTTCAGTATAACTTAATTTTTGTTTTTATAACATAGTTTTTAATAATTTAATTTGATTGCTTTTTTTAAATGAAATTATTAAAAGAAAATATATTATTAAAAAATATCACTCAAATATGACAGATTCTTTAAAGTAAACATTGTAAAATGTAATAGAATTTAGATGGCGTTCTTGTTGATTTGGGCGTTTATTGATTTTATTTTCCATTAACTCGCGTTTTGTAAGTTATTGGAAGTAAAATTTCTTATACACTGTATCTTTCTTGGATGCCTACGTTTGGAAATTCGACTTGATTCTATATTAATTTTCCTTTTTTATAGATTTTACTCTTTTGACGTACAAACTTACTTCTTACTTCTTTAGTAAACGATTGTATTATTGTTTTATAGACTAAGTGAAATTAACTTAAGTTTTAAATTTATATAGGCTACGTTTTCTTCAGTGCAGTAAGTGTTGCTAATTTTACTGAAAACAATTATAGCAGACTTACAGAAAGTTTTGCGTTAAGTGCTTTTCTTCTTTGATCTCGGTAAATAAAGTTAATTTTCCTTGCTGTTTTCTTCTTTCTCTCTAACTTTTGTATTTAAAATAAACGAGTACAAGAACATGCGCTTAGAAATACATACACATAAGCTATACATAAGACATACGCAAATTTCTTGCTTACACAATTTCTTACAGGCCTATCAAGAAGCTTAAAGTTCTTTTATAATGTTCGGCTAAAAAATCCTCTTAAGGTACAAGACTTATTGAGAGTTTTTTCTTTATAAAATTTATCCTTTTCTCCTCTAGCTTATAAATGCTTAAACAATAACGCTAGGTTTTTGTTAATTAAAGGGGTTTTTACCATTAAATTTGCATTACTTTTTTTAAAATTATCTTAATCGATTAAATATATTTGTTTAGATTTTAACAAATATAAAATTTTAATCATTTCAGATATTAGTTATAAGTTAATTTCCTTTATCCTTAAGAAATAACTAAATATTAGCGATTACATGGCGATTATTTTGGAGTCCTGAGTTCGATTTATGGCGTAGAAACAAAGAAGAAATGTTTATTTATCTAGCCTTTTTATTTCGTACTTTTTGTGTACATTCAACTTTTGACGATTCTATCTACCCTATACTACCCCACCATCTTCCATAATATATTCATAAGGGCTTTACTAGAGTTTTCCTATTACATGTTTGAGAGAACATTAGCCTTTACAGTTGTGAGTAACGTTTTTATTCTCTTTTAATAAAAATATCGTATTAAAAAATTTTCATTTAACTTTCTGAAAATTTTCTCATCTTAAGAGAAAGAGGTTTCCGGTCTTTTTTTTATTAAAGTGAAGTTTTTAAGTGATTTATTTATTAACGAGGTAATCGAGATGCTTATTAAATTAACTTTTTAATAAAGTTTGCCATTGTTTTAGGATTACATCGTTAATAATTAACTAACAACTTATCATATCTTTTGTGTGGGTGTTTCATATCGTTGAGAAACAGTTATTATATATATATATATAAGTTGATAGCTTTTTGGTAACGAAGACAGATTTGAAGTAAAATTTGTAAATTTGTTGAACGTTACCATCAGCATATGGAAAACTTTTCGATAGTTAAATTGAACTATGTACGTGTTGCGAATGAATTCTAGAGAAAATTTTAATTGTATTTTCTGCGAAAGAAATCATTCAACCTTAACATACCGAGTTAGAATAAAATTAATGTAGGTTACTCAGAAAACACGCACGATGTAGAATACTTCCTAATAGGTACAACCTTTATTATGAATAAATTAAACCGTTGAATGTTAGGCTATTAATTTATAAAAATATTATCTCCCGATTATTGAATATGTATCTCAGCGTAGGAGTCTCGCTATATAGCGTAAATCTCACATTTGTATCGGTAATTATTTTATAGTTTTTGTTTTCGTTATATTTTTCTTCTTTGGAAGAATTTCTGTAATTTGGCTTTCATTCAGATATAAGAACTTTTGATTTAACAGTACAAAAAAATTCTGATTGAATACCACATGACTTCCTTATGCGCCTATTAAATTATACACATTTTTTTAAAAAGAGAAGTACATAAAATTTTATTTCATTAATAACGATATTTTTCCATTTTTATTTTATTTTTTTTGTTATAATTAAATTATTATTTGTACGATGAATAATAATTTATTCATCGTAAAACTTTTTTTACACTCAGAGGTTAATTGATTTTATTTATAAATCAATGTATTTAAATTAAAAAAAAAAGTTAAAAAAAATGAAATGAAGTCGGATTCGAACCGATGTGCCGTCTCTTTGCAAGATCCAAATATTTCATAATTAAACTTTTATTAGGCTATAACTCTGGAACCAGTGAAAATAAGTACCACTTATGATGTATCGTTGAAAATCTCCCAATGAGGGCTTATTACTGCAGTTAAGAAAACGTTCAAAATCCAATTTTTTTTGGATTTTAGGCTTTTTTGGGGCACTTTTGGTTCAGTCGATTGCAATCAAAAGGGAAGATGCACAACTAGGTGTAACAACAGTCTTGAATCCAAAATTTCAACATCCTACTGCTAATCGTTTTTGTTTTATGCGATATACATACGCAGGTACATACAGACATCACGCCGACACTAGTCAAAATGGATTCAGAGGTGATCAGAATGGTTAGTTCCGTTGAAATCCGAAAACCGTTATTTTTCGCGATTAAAATACTTCCTTTACTTCATACAAGGAAGTAAAATTGATGGTACGGTAATTTTCATTTTTTTATTTCAAAATTTTTATTTCCTATTTATTAAATAATTATTTACAACATTATAGCACTATTTTGTTTGTAATTTTTAATGTATTAATTTAATAAATATAAATTTGAAGTTTTTTCTCGATTAGGTTTTTGCTCTTTTTGTTACTTTCAAAAAGCAAAACACCAATGAAATCTGCACTTAATTGTGTATTTTTAAACCAGGAAAATTTTTATATTTGTTATATTATATATTTATTTATTTATAAATAAAGTATTCTGTAGTAAATAATCCTGTAAAGTTAAGTATATGTAAAGTGATATAATCTATTTTAACCTCTGAAGTAAAAAAAGGAATTTTATTATTATTATTATTATTATTATTATTATTATTGAAAAGCGTTACGTTTATAAAACGCAAATTCTCAAAAGATTCGTTCAGATTATCCATTTTACAGTACTCTAGAAACAGTGTTAATTATTTCTGACTGCACAACACATCATCTTCTCGCCTCATTTGTATCTTGGCTTGATGGATTCGTTACAGTAGTAGTAAGTACAATGCTTCATTACTAATACTACGACTTAGTATTACTGTTCGCAGTAACAAATGCGGTGAGGCGTTGACGTGAGGTCTTTTGACTAACACGTGGAAACTCATTACACAAAGGATGGTCTTTGGTCCGTATTGGAATGGATTACACATCCTTTGACCCGTGTTTCTACGCTACATCGTCCAGTCTAGCTGGGATCGGTTTCCAATGTTAGTTACCAGTATCTACTGTCGATAAAATATTTTTAACAGAGCTTATATAAACTTTCGGCTTTTTATTTAATTTTGAACCGAGTTAATTTTTTTTAATTTAAAAACAAAATTGTTTTCTTTGGTTGTTAATAACTTTTTCATTCTGATTTTCTGAATGTTTCTTTTTGTTTTATAAGACTGTGACTGACTTTATTTGCATTATTAGAAAAACAAAGAATACAGGAAATACGGGAAGTAAACTTAACTGTATCTAATTTATAAAATCTCAGTGCTAAATTAAAAACATGAAGTAAAAGGGTTGGTCGTATCAATAATATATTATAGGTTATTCTGTCCACGATCAGAATCTGATCAGAAAATGTAAGTTTGGATTATTATTAAATATTTCACCGATATGTTTCGTGATATATTTCCGTTATATATATTACATATAGTATATATAAAAACATTTTCATGTTTACTTAGACAAGTGATTCTCAATATTTTTAGTTCTACGATTCCAAAAACTAAAAATAAATTTATAATGAATATTTTGCTACACCCCAACCCAATGAAACTTAATTAAAACTATTTAGCTGCGTTGATAGCGACAGGTATGAACATGCATGTATGACGTGTACAAACACGAGCAATTTATAGGTTCCTATTTGTTGTGTACGTGCTCCTTGTAATTTGGTCTGCTTGCGTAATATTCGTTGTCAGAGCATGTTCGAACATCCATATACGGTTGAACACGTCTTACTGTCAGCAGTATGAAAGAGACGTAAGATATTGCACAACGTTAGTTTAGTTTTGAATGCGAAGCGTGAGTTTGGTGCCTTTATTTAAGTTTTTAAAAGCGTAATTTTGTTCAAAATTATAATAATTGAAACTTCGATTTTTTAGTTTGCGGTCAAACGGTGTAAATTTTTTTTTTTCAGTTAGATTCTTATGCAAAATGGATAAATTTGTGAAGAAACAAAATGAGCCATCTACGTCTAGTGAGTCGATTAGCAAAAAGACAAGATTGAGCGATGACAGTTATTTAAGTTATGGTTTTACCTCGTTGGATGAAAACCCACACTACGTTTGCTTTCAAGTCCTCTAGGACGAAATCATTAACCGTCAAAATAAATTCGACATTTGGAAACTAAATATCCGGATTATAAAAGCAAACCTTTGGAATTTTACTAAAGAAAATTACATACTTCAAGAAATCGACAAGCTTCTAATTTTAAATCAAGTCATGCTGGTAAAAGTACACTTAAAGAATCTTATCTCGTAGCAATAAGTAGCTAAGATGTCTAACTGCAGAAAACTTCATATTGCCTACGGTAGTTAATATGGTTAGTATTTTAATAGGTTTGGAAGAAGGAAGAAGTTGAATAAAATTCCGCTTCCTAACGACACAGTATCAAGGCGAATCGATGACATGACTGCCGATGTTTGCGATCAGATAATTCAGCAAATGAGTTCAAGTGAATTTTTTAGTATTCAATTTGATGAATCAACAGATGTGGCGAACATTTCTCAGTTCGTATGTTTTGTGAGATATGAATGCGATAGGGACAGATCGATCAAAGAAAATATGTTGTTTTACCAATCAATACCTCGTCATGCAACAAGACAATGTCTGTTTGATGTTTTTTATGAAGCTCTGAAAACTGTAACATATATAGGACAAAATGTATTGCACTATGTAGTGACAGTGAAAAGCCGATAACAGGAAAGATAACAGTGAATTTCTGAAAAAAATAAAAGATCATCATTACCAAGGACGGAATGGACGCACTGCATCTTTCACAGACGTGCTCTTGCCGGAAAACCTAAAACAAGGTCTTTGGAAAGTTGTAAAAATTGTTGATTTTATTACATGTCTGTCACTATAGAATAGACTGTTGGCTAAACTACGCGATGAAATGGGCAAAAAGAAGAAATCTCATCTTTTCCGCACTGAAGTTAGATAATTATCGCGGGGGAAAGTGTTAACCCTGTTATAGGATTTGCAAGATAAATTAATAATCTTTTTTTAGAATAAACAAATACTATTCTCAATGTTTTTACAGAATAATGAGTATATGTTGCTAATGGCTTTGCCAATAGCTGATGTATTTTCATATTCAAACGACTTGAATGTGAATTTACAAGGAAGTGATAACCATTCTATTAATGATAGACAAAGTTGTCTATTAATGAAAACGTTGTCGCAGTTGCTACAAGTTGAGATTCACAACTAGCTCATCGAAATGTCTTCCGATAAAACGTTAAAACTACGATTCGCATCTGAAGATTTAGATACGTTTTGGCTTACTCGTCGAAGTAAATATGGAAATTTAGTCATAGAAGCGTTGAAAGTGTTAATCCCTTTCGCCACGTCTTACCACTGTTAAAAGGGTTTTTCGCCTATGGTTGCGCTAAAAACTAAATATTGAGATCGTCTTTTATCACTTCTTTTATTACATAGATCCACGTATGGAAAAACCTTCAAACGATAAACAAACTCAACCATTTCATTCATTTATTTTCGTTGCGTGTGAACTTATAAATATAAGAAAAATGTTTATAATAAATGATTTCTTTCTCATAAAATGATTTGATTACTGTTTACGTGCAAAGTTTTTGGCTAATTTCACAACCTCTCTTTCATACCACCGCGACCCCCAGATTGAGAAACGCTTACATAGACCAACCACAATTTAAAGGAATGCGGAGTATTTGGTCTATGTTGATTAGGCGTAGAAAGGAAAGAATTCAACAAGTTGTAGGTTATTTGAGTCAGGCTTTTACCAACCATACTATTAGAAGATCTGCTGAAATTAATCCTGCTAAAAACGCAAGTGCCGGCATAGCACATGGTCAATAAACAAACAAACAAAAAAATAAAAATAAACAATTACTGTGAAATGGGAAAGTCTACAATGATAATTCAAATTATTTGGTAGTGTCCCTATGTAGGACTAGAAAAAATCCTGAAATTAAAATTAACTTAAAAAAGTTAAGGAAACATTGTTTGAAAACTAAATAGAAATTTAAATGCTCGAAATAACGAAAAATGAAAGCTCATAAAAATGTTACTGGAATCCGATGCAGGTACAATTAGAGGAACATACGACTTGCCGCGGAGACAGCCTTTCAAGGTTATCTTGCATCACTCAGGATTTATTAAAACAACACAAAGCAGGACAAAATTGCTTTAAGTGAAACTCATCGAATCGTGACAGATTTGCTTAAAGCCTGCTCCAAATAATTTTTGTGCAATTGCAGAATAGCATTACCTATGATTCGCAGTTCAGTTTTCTGCAAGTTGGAAGTTATAAACAAGACACAACTAAAGAACCACTATACGACGTATTTAATATTTGAAATACAGAAAGAATTGAAAAAATGCCAGCAAAGATGGAAAGTGTGTATGCGCGTGCGCGCGAATTGTTAACGCTTACTCGAACCGGGTGGAAGATCTTCCATCCTGACATAAACTGGCTTGATGATCCAAAGGAAATCTATTCATACGTTATAAAGATATTGGTAAATGGAAGACGAATTTGTTGAAATAAATCTAAAATTAATGACGCCACGTTGCAAATTTAATATAGTAGTAATCAGTATATGAATTATCTTTTGTTGTGCTAATCATGCATGAATATCCCATGTATTAAAACAGATTTTGTGAGAGTAAGTGATAAGCTGTAGAAAATGACACTTTGTGGAGCAAAATATTTAAAGCTTTCAGATACAAATTACTTTAAGAACTTTTAACAATTTTGCAATTGAATATTTCTAATGATTTCTTGATTTAAATATCGTTTATATTACTTTTGTATCTTTTCATAATGTTATATTGTTGAAATGTAACTGAGATTTGGAGCGTCAAAATTTTGAATATTTAATTAAAATTATTGTTTTAAGAAAATTAGTAAATTAAATTAAAATAAGGAGCATCCTTTTAAATGAATAATTTCACCGAACTTCATGCGAAAAAAAAAGTTAATAAATCATTTTTTACAGAAAAGGCGATAAGGTGATTGCACTTAGGAAAATCTTAGATTAAGATGTGTGTGGCATAATGAAAGTTAAATACCCAGTAATGGCAGATTCTTGTGATGTGTTAGTAGTTCACATTTATAATCTGAAAATGATTAAGTACAGCATATAATGTTAAGACTCCCTTATTAATTAATAAAATATGCAATGTCTTGTTATTCTTATTCATTTATAAAAGTAAGTCTGTTTATATACAGCTGGCCTATTTTATCAGCTGATATTTTATATTAGTAATTTATTATTGTTATTAATACGTTGTTCAGTTTAACTTTATATCTCATTCTGTCATTTAAATTTTCATCACTTTCATCAACAATGTAATCTTCATTTAATATAACTCAAAACTAAAACGTTAAACATGTAATGATCATTATAATGTATTAAAATTAATATTTAATCATCAACTTGACAATGTCTTTTATTTATTACAAAATATGAACCAGAAAAGTTAATATATGGAGTATCTACACCTAACTGAGGTATTATACGAAGCGGTTAGTTATTCGAACAATAATTCTATGTTTTTTTTTGTGTGTTTTTTACTATTTCTACTATATCCATATTTCATATCCTAACGAATATCAATCGATATTAAAAAGCGATTAAACACAAATTCTTAATAATTAATGGAGTTGTCATAGTTAAGATAGGATAATTTATTTTTGTTTGAATAATATAGAATGAATCGATAGGAAAGATTCATGTTTTTCCTATGACAACGGAAACTATGTTTCAAATTTTAGGAAACTGTCCTGTTACTCTTTTATTTCTTTTCTACTGGAGGTATAAAAAAATAATTTTTGAGGTTATATTTTTTTTGGCGCGTTAGGAGAAACTGATCAGAGTGTATTTCAGCAAGTTACGGAAGTTGTGCGCGCCGATGTGACACACCATGAAGATTTGCGCAGGCCCAAGTGGATCAGGTTGCACGCACATGCGTGTAGTATCTAATTCAGTCAGTCGGTTCAATGTAATTAACTGATTAGCACGTGTTGTAAATTAACAGATACTGAGTCGTAATAATAAATATGTATTTACATACACGGATTTTAAACAGTGATTATTGTTGTTCATATTCATAAAATTTTATTTATATTGCAATGTATATTTATTTATTTATTTTCTTTTTTTTGTGATGAATTGTGTATCAAGATTTGAGATTATATTTATATAAATCATATTTTTTATGAGTAAAATTATATATTTTAATGACACAGAAAATAGCACACATCAGATAAATTCTTGATATTTCATAAATAATTTTTAATTTACCAAAAACAAAATTTTTGATAAAATACACTATTATAAAATAAAACTCTTTGTACCATATTTTTCATATCATAAGCCGCTGAAAACCCTCGTGCCTATTCAATCTTTATCCGAAAAATTAATGGAACTAAACTAATCGAAATATAAACTAACTTTATTTTATATGACAACGAATACTTCAATACTTTTTAAACTGTATAAAATAAATATTGCTTAATTTAATTTAAATGTTATTTATTCAAACTTCATGGTATTTAATGTCGTCTGTCGATCGTTTTGACTCTTTTCAAATTTGTTTGTATGCGTAAAAAATTATTTTTTTATTCAGGCCAAAGAAGTATAACTTCTTATGTGCGTACATAAGAACACATGAGCTTTTTTTTTGTGTACTTGCAAGTGTAAAGGAACTAGAAATATTGAACTATCTAGTACAAAATAGCACAATGGATTCTGAATTTTCATTATCGGCTTAAAAAAAATACATCAATAACGCAGTTGTATTAATAAATCCGTCTAACATAGTGATGAGACTTAAAAATTATTTATCATTAAACTATTCAATTTCCAACTAATGGAAATTTGTTTTCCAGTAGATTTTCAGAGTTTATTATCAGTTTTTTCTTTAGAGGATATCAGATTAAGAAGACAAAATTTCATTAATTTGATAATATGAAAGCGTGTCTTATAATTTAAAGATAATATGTTCTAAAAATCGCTTGTATTTAATATCGATTATTCATAATAGTAGATCGTTATTTATTTTTACGGATTAATTTTTTTTTATTATATTTTATTTGGTAAAATTTCAACGCTATTCGGTTTAAGGATATTTCATTAACGATCAAGAAGTACATGTATTCTTGGAATGAAAATTGCCTTTCAAAGACGATTCGCTTCGATGTTTTGAATTCGAATAAAATGCGGAATAGCATTATATTACTAGATATTGAAAAGTTGGGAAACTTGTGGCTGAAGAATCTTGTACGTGATACGACTGTTCTGATGGTGTGAAATTTACATTTGGTATTCTCAATCCATTGTAACGTGTATCTACTTGTATTATACCTGCTGTAACATGCTGCATGACGTGAATGATCGCATTCATGTTTTGAAAGTGGAACAGTTTTTCTTGTTTCTTCCGTATTATTTTTTATTAATAAATGCTATACCAAATAAATATTTTAGGTTTCGTATTACTTTTTTAAACCTTTATAATGCACTTTTCTCATTATTATTTAATATTTAAAAATATTGTACCACATTTATTTATTATAATATTTATTTATTTTTCTCTACTTAGAAACAGTGTATAGAAACAGTATAACGGACTGTTTAATGACAGAAGGTGTACATTATTTTTTGGCTGAACCGTTATGTTCTGATAGGTATCAAAAAAATGTATTTAATATTTGTCGGAGGTTGGGTGTTAGACAAATTGGGCACTTTATTTAAATATATGTATATATATGTATATATATGTATATATATATATATATATATATATATATATATATATATATATATATATATATATATAGTCAACTTAATAATACCTTTATTCATATTTTTAAAAATTATTACTACTAAACTTTATCTGATTTAGACTTTCTCTTAAAATTATATTAAGAAACAAATAAATATTGTATTTTTTTTTTTTTTGGAGACAAAGTAAAATTTTGCTAAGCACTCTGTTTACATTTACGACTTAGTAAAACAGATTATTTAATATAGCAAATGTTAGCACGTAGGTAAGTAGTGCACATAGCACATACGCAAGCATTTCATACAGCAATAATATATATAAATATTTATTCAATACTTTGCTAATTGAAGAATGGTGAGAATGCCGAATCGATGACTGGAAATTCAATAACCAGGTGGTGGTCGAATTCTTGAATGTAATTAACGGCACATAGCTGTTACTGCATGCGCTGAGACGTGTTTACCAGCTGCAGCTCTCGACTGATATTCAATTAGTGAAATCCATTACTATTCGGCTCCTTTTAATACTAAATTCCTTCTTTAACCTGTAGGCCAATCTAACTTCATATTCTATTTTAAAGATAACCTCACCCTAGCGCCGAATCAACTTAAGGCAATGTACGTTGATTATTGAGGCCACGCCTTAAAAGTTTCGTTGGAGACATTTTTGAAAAAATCCGGTGGCAAATCTTTCCAAACTGATGGTTAGGTATAAAAAAATAAAATCCGTTTATACGGCTAAACAAACATAATTAGTATGGGCTTTTAGAATTTTGTAAGCACATACTCATTCTGTATTAAAGAAATTTATCACGTACATCTTGGATTCAAAATAAATATTGCAGGTTTCCAAAATCTTATCTCAGGTTTTATTTAATTTTAACAAAATTAAATTCTGGAAAACCGAAGAAATTATGTATCGGATGTATAATGGTTATTGTCTGAACTAATCATAATTATAGCCGTGAAATATATAAAGCATGGACGGTATTATTAGGACTGTGTTTCTCTGGTAGTAATGATATACACATAGACCAAGTAAACCTTATTCAAGTTCACCTTAGGCCTTAAATGATATTAATAGATATCGTTATATTATATCAGACTTTCGGTAGCTTTGTTATTTTGATTTGGAAAATTATAATTACTTTTTTTTTTAGAGGACAACAGGAAATCGTATTCTGATAAGTTTAGTAAAGGTTTCTTCTTTCATGATTAGTGATTTAAAACCGTTTTTTTTAAATATATGAGAATCTACATGATAATTAGTGTTTTTTATTCGTTTCAGTCTATAATCATTATTTGCCTGTTTATTTATATCACTGCTATTAAAATTACATTCAAATTTAGCAGATATATACAATAAAATAAAAATACATATCTTCCGGATTTTAATCTCGGTCAGACATGGCATTTTTCATACGTTACAAAATTCATTTCCATATCCCACTCACAACTTCAAGCTTTTTTCAAACTTTTTTAATTACACGCCAGCGGATATATTTAGTGACCTACGGTTAGCAGTATTGTCTTCAGCATAATCTCCTCTGTAACCATATGTTCTTGGATTGTTAATATCTCGTTTAGTCTTTGTGTTATTGTTATCTGAGTGCAGTGTGTTTAAATGATAGTAGCGATTTTTGTATTGTGCGATTTTTTGATGATTGAACTTTTGTCTCGATGTCGTAACCGTAAACTCTGGAGTTAGAGTTAAGGAAGAGGTTAGCCAGATGTTACGTAAGGAGTATCCTATTGAACGGAAATAAAGCATCGTCGATGAGAAAGGAGAGGGACTGGATTGAGGCTTTTGAGATTTGAATACACAGAAGGAAGAATAAAGTGAGATAGTCGGATAAACGGAGGAATAAAACAGTAATGAATAAGATTAATAAAGAAAGAGAATTTATGCGAGGATTACAAGAAAAAGAAGGAATTACAACATGTGATTAGTAGGAGTGGAATCTTGACAACTGCACTGGAAGGGTCAGTAGAGAGAGGAACGAAGAAGAATGATGAAGGGTATTATGAAGGTTGTCAAGAATCTAAAGAGACTTGGGACAAATGGATTGGGATTTGGGATGGAGGCATATAGGACCTACCACCAGGCAGAACACTAGATGATAAGTTAAATTTTATTTTTTTATTAGTAATTTTTTTTTACTTTTTTTGCTTGATGATGTCGCCACATACCAGGTGTGTTCAAAAAATAACCGAACCTTTTTTATTACGCGCCAACAGAGATATTTACTGATGTGCGGTTAGCAGCATTGTGTCCCGCATAACCTTCTCTGTAACCACATGTTCTTGGATTGTTAATATCTCGTTTAGTTTTCATGTTATTTTTGAGTGCAACGTGTTCAAGTGTTAGTAACGATATTTATAATATGCGATTTTTTGATGGTTGAACTGATTTGAGTAAAACATTAAGAATGTTTTAAGCTAATGTTGTTTAAATTGATATATGTAGATGCTAAATTAAATTAGCTACTAATAGTCAATGCTATGAATCTAAAAATTATTTTAAAATAATGAAAAACAAAATTATCAAACTGAATTATTAAGAAGTTTATTATTATTTCTTTATTTTAAAATTAAAAGGCTGGATTATAAAATAAAGAAACATCCGTAATCCCATCCACTCATCCGTATCTTATTATCAGGCTCATAAAATCGTAGGTTACGTGGATTTAAGTTTGCTAAGCTATTTGGTAGAATTGTTAACTTTCATTTAACTCAGAATTGATTTGATTCTCAGTACTTGCCTAACATTTGTATTATCTTTCCACATCAGTAATAAAACCAACAATAATAATCAGCTTGTCTTTGTAAATAGCAAATAAATTTTGTATTAGGGATAAACTGATATTATGTAATTCATAGATTATAAATTAGTATTTTATTGTGTATTATTATTTAAAATTGTCTTTAGTTGTCTGAGCCTACTTCGGTTAAATTTAAACCACGACGGCTTTTATTTTTTGTTAAGTCTTATTCACAAACATCTCATCCGCCTTTCTCAATCTTTGATTGAATTTTAATTATCAGCTTCGTGGTATTTCTCAAAAAAAATAGTATAAGCTGTTTTCGTTGCACATTAACTCTACAGTGTGATTAAAAAATAATTAGTTTACTAGAGTAGAATTTAAAGAGGTTGTTAACCGTAGTCAATTCCCTTAACTGCATTAGGGGAAATTGTTGGTAATACACTGATAACTCTAATTATTTATTGATTTACATAGTTAACTGTAGATTGTTACTAAATTGTGAAAATAATTATCGTTTAATGACGATGTAGCATGAGAAAATTAACAAAGTTTCGATACCAGAATTTTCCGGTTTTGAAAGTGCACATGATATTATTCCGTCACGGATGTTCAAAATTATAGGGGATAATAGACGGGTGGATGGATTATTATGTACTAATGATTTCTTTTATAGGCTGTTAAAAAATAATATTCGTGCGAGTTCTTATTACTTGAGCCGAAAAAAATTAATATTAAAAAATTATTATTCAACTTAAGAATTACAGATACAGAAAAATAAAATTTAAACAGATTAAAATTCTTAAATATATGTTATGTTTAAATTGAACCACCTTTTCTACAGATCTAAAGTAAAAGGCCAAACATTTATCTCAAATCAAGAAAAAAAGAATAAATTTTATTCGAGAGGTTTTGGCTTTCAAATTATCACCCCTACTATATTGCCCAATATTTCCAGAACTTTTCAGACTCGCAACTTTCTCGAACTTTTCTTACTATATTGTGGTTCACCTATCTGTGGACGTCATTAACAAGCGTGAGCTCACAATATATGTTTGGATGCAGTTTAAAAATGTATAAAAAATTGTTTCTGCATGTAATTTTCAAAAATTAAGCAGAACAAATAAGTATGTAATTAATCTTCTTTTGCTCCTTAACACCAAAGTAGATGAAGAAGTGTATTAATCAAAGTTGCTCTACGTTACTTTACGTATTCCATTTCGCTGTGACTTTGGTGAACTTCCTCGATTCTTTTTTTCATAAAGTACTAACTTTGGTTTTTAAATTTATCTAAATTCTTT
Source organism: Lycorma delicatula (assembly GCF_047948215.1). NCBI lineage: Eukaryota > Metazoa > Arthropoda > Insecta > Hemiptera > Fulgoridae > Lycorma > Lycorma delicatula. The sequence continues at coordinate 63,633,603 of NC_134460.1, read as the reverse complement.
TATCTCGAAATTAGTATTTTTTTTTTGTTTTATGTTTTTTCTTTGATTAATACTTTTGTGATGAAAAATTTTTATGAACAGAATAGACGCATCAGATTCTGTATTACGACGTCCACGGTACGCTTCGTGCGTAGCTTAGACGCTCGCTGTTTCTATCTTCAATTTTTCAGAAAATCTTGGAGTGTAAAATATTTTATTTAAAATTGTATTAATAATTTTGAAAATGTCCTCCACTGTGGCGGAGGACATTTTCAGTAGTTTATTTGTTTGTAATGTGGTTTTATTATTTCTGTTTGTATTTATTATTTATCTAAAATATGTAATTTGTTTTTTGCAATATTGAATATTTTATTTCGTTTAGAAGCTCTTTAAAATCTACCACATTTTGATATGTTTTGATTTTAATACCTTCGAAAGTCTTAGGTTTGTATTTAGTTTCTGTAAACTATATTTATACCGTTTTACCCAGAGTCAAATTCTCTACAAGAGTTTTTATTAATAGATTTGATTGCGATCTCGATATTGGATTAAAAATTGATGTGTGGCAGGTTGTAGTTTTTTTAAACTTTTATATGTTTATTACAAATATAACAAATTATTTTACGCCAAACATAAAATAGTATGTTTTACTCCAGATTTTTTGAAAACTACTAAAACTACACCTGAGACCTATTTTTTCTTCAATTTTTCAGGTCAGATTTCATATAAAATCACTAAATTAACCCTTAATTTAGGTCCAAGAATTACAATTTGGCTTAGTTTTACCGAAGGCGTAGAAATTAGGGCGAAATTTTCGTCATCCAACAATCGCTAACGAAGCGTTTCCGAACCTATATATTTATACGAACCTTTTTCTTTAGTTTCATCAATAAAATATATCTTAAAAGTTTGTTACATTCTTTGGGAATATCCTGTATTTTAAGGTGCAATTACGTAACTAAAAAATAAATTTGTGATTTGATTAATAATTTAACCGGTAGAATGATGTATTATTCTGTTAATTACTGAAGCAGTTCAGTGTAAGTTTTCACCATAATTAAAGACATTTATACCAGAAGTCTTTTAAATTTATTTAGTCAGAATACTTACCTGAAATCCACACGGTCGGTTTTTTAAATTTATTTCAGTAAGAATTTTATTACAACGAGGATAATTTATTAAATGACTAATACTTTATTAATGTCTTAGTAATAAGCTGTACGCGGTAAGTATCAGAAATACCGTATAAAAGAAGGTTTAAGTGTATTAACATAATAAAAAGTTTTAGAAAGGTAGGTTATGTGATATAATAGCTTTGAGTTGTTAGAAAATTATAATGCATTTTGACTTTATCCTCTTTTCCGTTAGAATAGATTATACCGAGTTGTAATAGAAATCTCTTTAGGGAATTGTATGCTGCGGAGAGACATTTGCATGACACTCGTGGAATATAAACAAAACGGTATTAAATGTCGCTCAAACTCCGAATATGTCAAGTTTTAACATTGAGGGAAAAGAAATTGAGAATTCGTCTCTTTGTTTGCTTTCACAGTCAACGTATAAAATCAAAGACTTAAATCCGATATTCATTGTCGAGTATAAACTTTCAACCTTTTAACTGAGCTTTTAAAACGATTGGGCAGGGTTTTATGAGTTGTCAAAACTTAAGCAATTTCGAAGTATGTCGTCAGGGAGTAACAAGTTGCCTCTAGTTCACAGCCGGCACTTCTTAAATCTAATGAAAAGACCTCCCTTCCTCCATCATTTTAGGTCTTTCCTTCTATCACTATCCTTGTTTTTCTCTCCCTTTTACCATTTTTTCTTTACAGTCCAACTTCTCTTTGGAAAAAAGTTAGACCATTATATTCGAATGCGAGAAGGGTGTTCGGAGAAAAATAAGCTGACTCGCTTTAAGTAGAGGAGGATAAATTTATTAATACCCATACATTATAAGAAAAAGTAATTAAGAATACGGAACAGGTCAGCTTCATTTACCCTGGTATAACGTTTCAAATGGAAATTATTTCTTATTAATTTTACTTCAAATTACTTGCATAAATTTAACAACATATTTTCTTAGAATCTTTTTTCACAATTGAATTAACAATTTATTTTCTTTATTGGATTTTTTGTACGTTATAAACGTAAAGAAAATTGTGATTTTTGTAACTAATTAAAAAATAATATCCTTAAAAATTTAGTCATTTAATTAAAACAAAAAAAAGAGGTAATTTAAAGAAGCTTTTGAAGAAATGGTTCCATAAATATAACGTCATCATATGAATCAATATTATTACTTTATTCACATATAGTCATCTACCTTTTCCATCATCCCCATACATCAACTACACATGAACATTAAAAAACATTTCAAACTGTTCAACATGTTCATTACAAAATATCCAATAATTTTTATTAATTTCCGATCTATCCTCTTTGCACCTTAAATTGATCGTTTCTAATGTTGTTTTAATAGTTCCTTCTCTTTAATTATTATTCCAACTGGTTGACATTCCTATTCTGAATTGTTCTGATTAAACTTTTTATTACCTCTTCTTTCTTTATTTATATTCTCTCTTTCCACATAAATTTCTCTAGTCTCTTTCTTACTAATATTCTGTTATCTGCAACTATTATTTTAAGTTTTTCCTTATTTCTTGTTTCATATCTTTACAGAAATATATTCCAAGTAAATAAATTTGTTATTATGATCGGTACGTTGTAATACATTATATCGGTTTGAATTAGGTAAATATACTATTTCACAAGTAATCAAAGAAACTACCTGAATATTAGTCTAGATTAAAAAACCCGATGTGGACACCATATGACTTCCTTGTACGCCCTTTAAATTACATATACACATTTTTCGCTGCACTTTATTTAAACTTATTTCATTTCAAAGTGAGATATGATCCTCCAGTTCTTTAACAAAGTGGATAGTTAGACACCACATTGCATCACATTTTTTTTGTGGTGTCCGTATCACCATTTTATATTAGTTTATTTATTAATTTTGTTTCACGTCGCTCAAGTACGAGTAATTATGTGATGTAAGTGAGAACGTGTCGGAACCGTAACCATGCACACATCGGTTCAAATCCGACTTAATATACATAAATTTGTTTAACTTTTTTTTTTTTAATTTAAATAATACTATTTATTAATAATTATTAACCTCTGTAAAATTTTTTGAATTAAAATGAAAAGTACATAAAATTTATTTCACTAATAACTTCTCACTTTTTTCATATTTTTTTTTTTTAAATTGGTGGTTAAATAACACGATTGTAAATTATAATTTTAAATTAATATTAAGTAATCAGATGTTTCACTAAATCTGATGACACCACATAACTTCCTTGACCCTTACTAAATTATATATACACATTTATAAAAGTACATAAAATTTTATTTAATAACTTCTGATTTTTTTTTAGATTTTTTTTGTCATTATTGAAGTATTATTTATTGTATTTTTTTGTTTACAATCACAGATTAATAATTTAATATATTTAAATTGAAAAAAAGGAAATGTAGTCGAATTCGAACCGATGAGCCTTCACCTTGTAAGATCAAAATATTATATTAATTAAAATCTTGTTTGGCTATAATTCTGGAACCAATGAAAATAAGTACCACTTACGATACAACGTTGAAAAGCTATATCAATGAGGGCTTATTTGCAAATTTTTTGGAAATTTTTGGTTCAGTCGACTGCAATCAAAAGGGGATGTGAACAACTAGATGTTAAATCCAAATCTACAAGTCCTAAATCCAAAATTTCTACATCCTACGACTAATAGTTTTTGAGTTACGCGAGATACATACATACGTACGTACAGACGTGTCATGCCGAAACTAGTTAAAATGGATTGGGGGATGGTCCAATGATAATTTTTTGTTGAATTCTGGAAACCGAATATTTTCGCGATCACAATACTTCCTTTACTTCGTACAAGGAACAAAAAAGGGTTCTTGCAAAAAAACACTATAATATAACAAAATACACAATTGTATAAAAATTAAAAATCCATATTAATAGTATGCATTAAATAATATTAAAATAAGTTGTGGTAATATTAAATTTATAAAATAACTATAAATTAAATCATATTTTATCAGCATTAATAAACATTATTTGAGCATATAGTTAAGTAAACATTACACAAATACAGTAACTTCCGGTTATTTTTTGCCACAGATGACATAACATAATTTCTTCTAGTATAATATCATCTTACATGACTAGTCTTTTTCTACTAAATTTTTCCTTAGCTACTTCTATTCTCCTTGTGTTTTTTTTTTCAGTTTCACAGTCTTGTGTTAATATTTTTTCTTGTATGTACTGCACTTTTTCTGTACATCCTATTTTTGTGTTGATATTCATCAGCCTTTTTACTTTATCGTCATTTTTTTTTTTTTTTACGTTAATATCATTCCGTACTTTATCATGTTTTTTTTTTAATTCTGAGATAATTTATGGTATATCATTTGTTTTACCTTTTTAAAAAAATGTTATTTTAAAAACTTTAAAACTATAATTTCTTTTTTTCAAATAATATTAATAATTTTCTTATTCTAATAAGTATTTCTAATAATATGTTCAATTTACATATTTAGAAACGATTAGAGATAGGCAACCTTGCTTTACTTCTCATTCCGGTTCACTTCTCCATTTCCTATGTATTCTTCATTAACAGATCTTATTAGCCCAATCGGATTCCTAAATACATGTTGTTTTTCTGCATTTTTTGTTTCTATTTGAGTCTTTTGATCAGAATACTTAAGTTTTCTTTTTGGCAAATGCAAAATTAAACAGTTTTGTTGTTGAGATAAGACCACTTTATTTCACTATATTTTTTACGGATTGGAAATATGATTGTAAAAAAAAACGTTCTCGGTATATACCAGTACAGTGGTGGAGATGATAATATACATTACTTACTCGTAGTAAAAGTTTGCATGATTTTAATACAAATCGTGTAAGTATATATAGATACTAGTTGTTCTATTTCGACCATTACTTTTTTTTTAATAAATAAATGAAATAAAATTAACAAGGCGCAATTAATCAATTATACGTAATAATTTTTCCATTCAATTAAGTTACAAGTAGTTTCATATATTCTCGAAATTTATTACAAGTATTTAATTGACACTGTTAGAAAAAAGTGGTTTTCAAGCTTAACTAGAAAAAACTCTTTGCGCAGATCTGCGTAAGAAGACCGAATTTTCGTTATTTTGTTTCCTTTTGAAAAAAATATCAGCTCATTCTAATCTAAACATTTACGAAGAAAACTAATTAAGAAATAAATAAGAAACAGAAATAAATACTTAAGAAGCAAATCAAAATAAAATAAAACTATACTTAAATATAAATAATAATAAAAGAAAACTGACAACACAGTTATAGAACTTTCCCATCACGCCGCTTTCCGGGAAAGTCGTGCAGCTGTGACTTGTTACTAATGCATGACTTACACACACAACTTTATTTGAAATATTTATCGTTTTATATAGATATAATATTTTTTTCGTTTATGTAATTTAATGATTCTAGCTAAAGTGCGCGCGCATATTTAATACCCACGCGTATTTAATTCACGTGGGTGTGGCGGTAATAGCGGCGACGTTCTGCTCTAACTAAACTAATGTAATTTTACCTCTTACATAGAACAAATTTCGCTTGGCGGTCGGCAGCCAGGTGTAGTAGCTGCAAGGCTTAATGTACCAGGTACCGAGTAAATCGGGCGATTGAGTTCGAGATCTAGCCAGACGAGTTACTTTTTTACAATTTAAATATTATTCGTTTATTTTATTCTACCGCTCACCTGTGACGTCACAACATAGCAGACGACTATAACAGCTGTGAGTCAATACTACACTAGCGCAGCTTGTGGTGACAAGGGGCGCTATCTAGCGCACCTTGTAGTGACAAGGGGCACTATTGAAGTATGACCACTTTGCCACTAGTTTATAATATTTTTTGGGGTGGGGGTGCGATTTCGCAAAAAAAAATTTTTGCAAATATTGTTATTTTTTAATTGTTAACAAATGTGCCTAAGAAAAATATAATCTTAATTAGGCGAAATCTCGAGATACTGAGGGTGACCTTGCTCTACAGCCTCACCCCCTGACGTTTTAAGTTGAAAATTTAGTGGCATCAATGCCCCATATATAAAAGTAATCTGACAAAGTATGGTCAAAATGGGTTCAGTAGTTATGGAGATATAAGGTGATTTAGTAGGCGACACTGAACACACACACGTAGATACGAACATCCGGAAAATTTACATACGGTTTTTAGGTATTTTGGGTCTTAGGTGTCAAAACGTCAAGATCCGGTGAAACCGCATCTAAATTGGACCGATTACAATACTTTCCCTTCTAGAGCTATAGTTCTGCTATAGCGCTATCCAGACGGGAAAGTAAAAATAATTGTGATATTCTATAATAAGAAATATCAGTAATAAATTAATTATTCTGACGCCCTCACTATATCGCAATGAGAAACACATTGATCTTCAGAGTACAAAGCACGTTCGATTAGCCAGTAGACCTTACACACAAGCATCAAATTTCTAGTCGCTCACCACTGTGACTAATTGCGTAAGCGCGTATGAAAAATATACCACTACACGTGTCAACATAATCCTTATGTAAAAAATATATAGCGGTCATCATGATCCTCAAAGTAGGTAACGCTACCTGAATACGCCGAACAATATTGCTACCAGTAGATAAAGAAACGTCAACGTCCCAACTTCTAGTATCATAATGAACGTATTTAATTGTAACTTGCCTAGCTAAAAGTTTTTCGACCGTTAATTGAGCGTAAATCAAGAACGAATCAACCAATTTTCACATGCTCAACTTCAAGTACACTACTACAGCATATTTATATTTCAGTGAAATTTTCAAATCTAATAGTTTTGACAAATTTTGAACCACAAAATTTTTTTACATGAGCCTGTAAATAAATATATAAGAAAACCACAATTTAAGTGAGTAGTATTTTCGTACTCGTACCTGAAAACGTAAATAAAATTCATTATCATCCCCAACTCTCACCATGCGACCGAAAGTAATACCATACTTTTCTTCGAAAATTCGGTAAAAATAATGTTCAAAGTAATTTAAAGATATTTTACTACACATATAAGCATACATTTTATTTAAATATATATATAAAACAAAAGATTTTCTTAGGATCTTGTTCATAATTAATATCTATTCCCTTTATTTAAACTTATATTGACATAAAAAATTGTAATTTTCTATGAATGTATGCCGTACAAGTTACAAGATTAATAATATTAGTAGTCTATTTTTCATTGTATTATTATTAATTTTTTTACATTTATTGTTGAACTAGAAAATAGAAATAATTAAATTTTGAGAAGAATATTCCCTATTTTTCCCTGCAACTGTTCACTTTAGGCAAGTTTAAGCATGCACTCGTATTCAATTATTTTATTCCCGTCATTTCATCATATATTTTTTCGAATGCGTTAGTTTTATAATTAGTTTAAACTGTAATGACTAACTGAAGAACACATTGTTTCAATTGGTTTTTATGAAGTGATTTTTTAGTGTAAAATTAGATATTTGGGTAAAAGAGCGGACAACTCTATTTGGATAATAAAACAATATAGTAAAACATACGATTCAAATACAATTATAAAATTTTTATCGGTTTTTAAAAATCATTGACCTGCATATTACTTTTATTATCTTTAATTTTTGCCGGATAAGATACCTATTTAATCTTTGCTTAGCGACTCAGTGGAATGTATAAAGTTTGAAAGTGGGTGTAAAGAAAAGCAATTAGCAAGGGTTGCTAAATTGCACGTACCTGTACAAACGGGGTCGCACTGAATTGAGACGAGTTGGTGGTCAGTTGAGGTTGAGCTCTGTTCCAAGGAGTTGTTGGCCATTTGATCTTATACTTGTGTAAGTAGGAGGTGGGCGACCGCAGCCTTTGCCAACTACTGATTGTGTCCGGTTTAGCCAACAAAGTTTTCTCGTACTACTGAACTGCCCGCTACTACTTTTGGACTGAATATAGGGACATCATTCTATCTTTCTAACTCAGTCTTTCTTATCAGCTATTCTGCTCTCAAACCTTCTACTTAATACGCTACGCACAAACCTTCATGTTGTCAAGAAAATCTAAATAGAATCAATAACTGATTTAGCCTTACTTTTTTCTTTTGTACTGTAAAAGTTGCTCAGAAAAGTTTTTTTTTGTTAAACTTTATCCGATGTAAACTAAAATTTTATTTTATTTCTTTCAATATCCGCACTTGAATCGATTAATAATATGTTAAATCGCAATTTGGGTATCAAAGAATTGTTGATTTCCGTCCAAGATTGGTTAGACTAAAGTTTTTTTACTAATTGATAACATTTTTGCAAACATTTGGAAAGAATCTAGGACAAATAAAAGCTATAAGAACGACTAATTAAAATGATTATTATTTAACCGTAGGATAGAGAAAGAAAGAAAAGCTGAGGAAACGTTAGAAAGTCCGAAAAGGTCATTGATGTTTGATAAAAAATGAAAATGGTGACGACATCGTCAGCCTTCCTCTTATCTGTGGTATATTTACTCGATTAGTATTCCTTTAATAGACAAAGTCTATGAAATCCTTTGGTATAGGTTTTTAATAAACCAAGAAGCTCTTATTTTCGCAGTTAAATTTGTCTTAATCTTTACCTTTAGTAAGCTTACCTTTGGTAAGCTTTTAGATATTATCTAGTATCAAATATGCGATCGAATACGATCGATTAATTAGTCTTTGTTATAGGTCAAAGAGACTCAAAAATGTTTTAATTATTACTTTATAGTACCGTTTTATAGTAGATATTTTTTTTTACTCCATATTTAGAAAATATTGAATTTATTTATTATAGATGATTAATAGTTAGTTTATTTTGAAAAAGTGAAATTTTGTTTTAGAATCTATCTAAAAGATCTTTTTATTAATGGACAGTGTTTATAACTGACATTTAATTTAAGTCCTTTGCATAATTTTGTAGCTTTTTGTATTTATAGAACAGCAATTTTTTTTGAATAGTGATTTATTTATAATTTTGGCTTCTCTAATGAACTACCAGAAAGTTTATTATCGACCAAACCCTATCAAAGAATATCGCACTTGAGTTTGAGTAAAATAATTATTTAATTTTGTGAGAACGTCGAAAATATTTGAAACAGTAAGCCTATTCAAAGCACCTTTACAAATTTCAAGCCGGAAAATTAATAACATTTAAGAGTTGTTGATAAAAATCAAGATAGTCTAAAAAACTTCTTTAAGAAAAAAAAACAACATAAAACTAATACATATAAAAAGATCTTTACGTATTTTAAATAATTAAGCCGTTCTACTGTTCTGACGACTACCGAACAGCTCTCAAAACTTTCAACAGTTCATCATTGTTGGTCACTTCTTGGCGAGTATATTCTATCCCACTTAATATTTTCAGTTCTCATTACTATTTCACATAACAAATTTATACAACATTGGTGAAGGATATATCAATTCATCTATCTGAAGGATATGTTGAAGCGTTATGATAGAATATTTTTAAACCTAGTATTCCCTAACCGTAACGGTAAAGGAATAAATAATTACGACGATTTATACTCACTGTTATTTGCACGACACTACGATATCTTTATTTTGTTTCAGTTCTTTTTTTTAATTACTACCATCTACGTCAAACTACCTTAAATTGATGTTTTACCAAAACAGCTCGAGTAGGAATGAACAACTGAGTGCGTTTTCTTAACGCCCTACCGGCTCATTAATTTCCTGAGATTCTTTTGTTTATATAAATCAGTAAAATGAATTTATGTATTGCAATTGCTGAGAAAATAAAATAGAAACGTGTACAATATTTGAAGGGTAGTTGACTTATCAGATGCTACTTATCCGTGTTGTTAAAACATAATCCTTTCAACTGACTGACTGCACATTTCTATTGCTATTTAGACGTGTTTCGCGACTAGATTTACTTCTTGAATGTATGTAAGGATTAATTCTTATTCAAAACTGATAACTACATACTATACTAACGTTAAATTAAATTCAGTTTTTATATCTGGCTATAAATATTTTCCAAGTTTTGGTATTTATGATGTATTTTTTACAAATATATGTGATGATAAGTCGTATATTACGAACATGACATGAGCTTCCACTTGACTGTTGAGAAATACGAATGTCTAAAATGTTTTTAGGAATAACAAAAGTCTTATGCCAGATTTACTAGAGAAAGCGAAAAGTGAAACGGTTTCCTAATGTCTTCTTCAATGATTTAAATGTAGTGTTCTCTATCAAGTATTTCGAGCCCACTGAATAACAGGTAAAATTCATCTACAAACTAACCGTTTACTTTTTATAACACATCAGAAAATTGCTGTGCAGTGATTATTATTATTATTATTATTTCTATTAGAGAAAGCAGTATTAGTTAGTACATTTTGAACTTTAGGTGTCTTATTTATGGTACAGCAATAAGAATGATGAAAACAGGTAATGTAAATCAACAAATTTATTTACTGGTTTAAATGGAAGCATATTATATGGATCTTTACAAACACACACACACACACACACACACACACACACACACACACACACACACACACACACAAAGTGTTTAATTTTTTTTAATTTTAAAGTATTATTGATAAATAATTTATTAATAAACAAATTGTTTCAAGAAATCTTGTAGACTGTATCACAACCACCCTAATACAATTATGACGCAAGTAGGAAAGAAATGTGGCGGGTGGAAGACAATGTCATGTCGATTGGGTCGGGTATGGTTATGTTCTGAATTGTTAGCAAGGGATTTACACAATCCCTTATACGGTTTATGGTTTACCACGTTTAAACATGGATAATTATTGAGTTTATTACCCGTACTCTTCTTTTATTTGTATAATGTATATGGAGTCCATATATGTGATAACATTTAGGAGTATTCGTATCTGTTCTTATAAAAATTCTTTTGAACCGATTTTGTAAATTAATTTTTGTAAACTCTTGTACTAAGTACTCGACATTTCAGCACCATTTAACCTACCGTTTTTCTAAAATTGCTACTGATAATATCAAACAGTTTAAAAATTGAACTAAATGATTTTTTACAAATAATTTTATACAGGTAGATTTTCCAGACAACCTGAAGAAGATTGTAGAGTTATGTGATCATAATCAGTTCTTTTTATTAACGGAAAAATGTATTCCAGGATAACCTGTAATACATTTTATTAATAACTTAACTTGCTTTTGAATTCGCGCAATTTATTCCCCAACTGTCACGTATTTATCCATTTTTATTAGTCTTTTAAAATGTTATGATTAGGGTTTACCAAAGTTTTCCTAATATTCTAAAAAAATAATATAAATAAATATTTAATATTTTCCTAGGATAATTTAATTTTAAAATTATTCCAGCACAATGTAGTAGCGCTATTGGATGAAGAAATGAAATGAAAGTTATTCTTTAAGGAAAATTTGTGTTCAGTTAATATAGAATTTTCGTCTCGTCGCTTTTCTCCGGTTTAATTCTGAAAGAACTTAATCTTAGGTAACAAAGACGTACGGATCTAGATGGGTGTAGATTTAAAGAGGTTTATTAAAAGCCGTTATTTTAAGTTGTCTTCTAAGATAATTTATATCTGTTAATTTGAAACTAAACTTTTTTTTAAGATACACACTGCTATTAATATTCTTTACTTTTTTGACTTTTTTTTTGGGGTGGGGGAGATGGAGATGATGGAGAAGTGGTCGGTGGGTAGAAATAAGAGAGTTAATGTTGAAAATAATTCACCGTAACGACGCAAACCAACCGGAGCACTTTTTGTGTTTCATTAAACTTGTATAAGTGTTAAAGAAGGGCTTCTTTGTAAAACTTTGTTCGGTTGGGTAAAACACCCCTCCGGCACTGGTAATGTCATAAATAAGGTCTAATATTTTACATGAGGAAAAACTGTATCCTCCTTGACAGTAGTAAGGCTCTTTTTTAAGTAGGAAATAATCTAGCATGGTTACATTGGCTTATCCTAATTTTAAAACCGGTTGGTACAGTGTTTCTATATATATTTTGTAGTATATATCTTAATTAATTAAAAAAAAAAAAAAAAAAACAGATTCGTGTATAAATGCCTCTTAAGATTATGCTGATAATTGCGATGATAAATTATTTCATCTCCGTTTAGCCCATCTTAATAGCTAAAAAGCAAATAATTTTTTTTTTTAAATAAAAAAATCTTACGAAGGAAGATGAAGTTTACAGAAGTCTCTTCTAATTACTTGCAAATGGTTTTTTAAATTTATTGAGCAAGGTTTAACTTCATCTTTGGAATACAGTTAGTTACTCTTTTAATTTAACGTTTTTAAACCGTCATTCCATTTTAATTCTTTTTTTTTGAAGTCATTAACGTTTTATTTTATTTTTAAATGCTTCTAAAATATCTTTAGGATAAATCTTAAATAATAGTTGTTTTATACTGAAATATTTTTCTTTGATTATTTTTTAATAATTAATTAAAACAGAATTGATTGATGTGGATTTTATTAATAATACAATAAAATAAACTATATTATTTTTAAAAAGGATTAGTCGAAATCAAGTAATTTTTTTTTAAATTTATAACATTTAGTTGAACGTTAGAACGGTAATAAGTAATAAGCACAAGGTTTTAAAGTGAACAGAATGAAAAAAAAAAAATATATATATATATATATAGTATCAACATTTGATGGTGAATTTACAGGTAGGACGCTGCATTAAAAAAAAAGTTGTTCTGTTCAAATATTTGTAATAATACTTCAGATAGATTGTATATGTGATTTAAAATAAAGTCAAGATTGTCAAAATGGTGTGATATCGAAGGCATTTTAAAGGACAAAGGTTGCTACCAGAATTTATAAGCCGATTGTGCTACCAGTGGTTGTGGCTTCGTATTACTGAATAAATACGAGGGTTATTTTTTTTTTCAAGGTCCGATCGATCACGAAATTAAAACCACAGTGAAAATATGTAGCTACGGTAACCAAAATACACAGATTTCTGATGAGGAAACCTTTTACAACTTCGCTCTGAAAAATTTTAGGGTTTCAATTTATAGCTTAAAATCTTCCCTGAGATAACACGAATTTATCCTGAAAATTTACAAGCTATTGGTCAGTTGATTCTCGCGTGATGCTGACAGACAGACAGAAACCGCCACAAACTATCGCATTTATATACTTGTATTAGATAAACTGTTGTTTATTTATACTACACTCAGTTTTTGCTACACAACTAATAATAATCCAGACCACAGGGCCTGGACTAGCTGTAGAGTGAACATTCTAAGAGAAAGTAGGCGCCGTAAGAGATCATCATCCTTGATTATTTATAACCGTAAGGAAATTTGGAACGACAGTGTGAAGCAATAGATTAATTTAACCTTTTCTATAAGTTGGGTTCGTTGAATACACAACTTTTGGCCAGTGGGAGAAAATGATTGCTTTACTTACGCTAAGCATTACGTTTACCTGTATGATTTAGATTAGATCACTACTGTTCTCTCAGAACACTTTCTACTGGTTTTCTTTGTCGTAGATTGCATCGACTTTCTGTTATTTTGTTCTGTCGATTACTATTGATATCAGTATTTTTCCTGAATTAGATATGTCCTGATTTGAGTGTGTGTATGTGTTTGTGCGCGCGTGTGACGTGTTTTTGATTTTGTTTGGTTATACAGAATGATTCACGAAGTTTTGTTTAAAACTTTCTACTGTTTATTACCCTAAAAAAAATTTGATCAAATATGCTTATTTTATTAAACATAAAATAATGTGTTTTTGAAAACCAGTATTTTATCATTTATCCTAAATTTTTTGAAAACTATACAGTTATGTGACCTATTTTTTCCAATTTTTCAAGATTTCATATAAAACCTCTAAAATTACGCCTTAATTTGTTTCCCAAGAATTATTGTCTGGATTAATTTTACCTTAGACGTAGAAATTAGGGTGAAATCTTTCGCCATTCCATATTCGCTTACGTTTCCGAACTTATGTTTATTTATATGGACTATTTTCTTTATTTTCACCAGTAGAATATGTCCTGAAAGCTTGTTACATTCTAAGTGAATCTCTCTGTACAATAATAGTGTAGGTAAATAAAAAAAAAAGTAAACAAATAATAACCTAAGTAGAAAATAAACACTGACATACACGTTTAAAATTTCCATTTTAATCAATATAAACATAACGCAAATATAATATATATGTGTGTGGCAATAAATTCCGTAACCAAGAGATTGGAGATAAGTTAATACGTCACTCCTAACTGGTAACAGACACCATTTACTCCCAAAGATAGTATAGCCTTTCCCAAAAGCAACAAGGGAATGAATAGACTTACCAAAGAAATTGAGGGATGATTGGTTATACCTAGCTTCTTGGATGAGTCAAACATATTGATTCACATCAACAAATAATTGTGGACAAGTTTTTTTTTTCACTAAATTATTTGAAAATATACTTTTTCATAATTAACATTTTTATTAACAATTCTTTTAAAATAAAACTAAATTTTATTACTCTCTTATTGGTGATTGGTGACGTTAACATAATGTATACCGTTATTACTAAACGATTATTATTAAACAAAAAATTTACATTTCATCGCATCAAGAAAAATTCAGATAATTACTACTCGAATAGTTATAGACAAACATTTGAATCAATGGACTAACCGTAGGTTATTCAGATAGTCCTTAATTACTTATGTGTCTTTTTCTAAGTATAAATTGCAATATATGACTGATTAAATTTTTTAATGAAAAATAAATATATCTACTATTTTATTACATTAATATGCTGGTTTGAAATTTTTGTTTAAGAAGTTACAATTTCAGTAAAATATCAGTATTAATTATTTTAATTTAAACACTTTAAAGTAATATATTATGATTTATGTTACCTATTTATTTTTTCCAAGAAAATATAAGTACTTTGATTTTTTCAAGGTCGTCTTTATAAAACCTAAAACATCACTGAAACATTCACAGCATTAGTTTTCTACTAGCTATAGTATAAGCCTAGTGATAGTATAAAATGGGTAGTCCTTATGGCATTTTGCCAGAGATACGTAAGTACCAGATACAAACTACCGCAACCCCGGTTGCAGGTTTCTTTAATATTTGATGAGTATAGTTCGTGACATGAATGTAGATATTTCAGCTACAAATCAGTCAAAAGAGAAAATTGATGTTACTAGTGGAAAAGCTGTACGCGCATAAGGATCTTATTTGTTTGTGTAGAGCGAGCTTATATATATAGAAAAATAAACACAGATTCGTGTTACGATATCATTGTTTTTTTCTTTTTCTACATTATTATGTCTAATCTAAAATAACTTGTGTACTTTTTTTTTATACTAATAAAATATTTTTATTTTTTTTAAATAGTTATTTTGGTAACATGATGAAATATAAAACCCTAATACGGTGCAGTAAATCTTTTTCTCTGTGTTAACATTGCTTCAATAAAACATTCTATTTAGAACTTAGCGTTGCATATCAAAGTACAAAAAAAAGAAAAATTAAAATTTTATTGTATGCAAGTAAAACGTTAGACAAGTACAATAATATGAGCACATTTTAATCATTCTGGTTTTTGTAACATGAAGTACAGTATTATAAAATAATACAATTTTACTTAAATGAAATTTCGTAGTTTTATTATTCATCCTTTATCTGTACATTGCATATTAATTTCACCTAAAATACCCTTAAACTTATATGCGACTGAGAAATATATTTCTGAAAATTTAATTAAAACGTTCTCCAATTTCTAAATAATTACCAACTTCCACAGTACAAATTCTATACATATTTATTTATTAATTTATTTATTTTTTTTAATTTACGACTTTCATTGCGATTGTATGTCATAATTTCTATTTTTAGATATTAAAAATCTGAAATACGTAAAATAAACGGAAAATATGTTTTATAGCAAATAAGAGTTGAAACAGGATTATTTATATTGAAGATTGTACGAAACTTAATAAGTAATTTATGATCATATTTACTGATTTGAACATTTATAATAAGTAAAGGTCATTCCATGTATATTAGGAACTGATATAAACAAAAGTTTTACTTAGGTATTGGTAGCCTGTGTTCCTTTTGGTAACTCACTGAAAATTTTTAGCGTGGTACATCCCAAACTTAATAAATTATACATATGATATTAATATGGTTTGTAACATAAAATATTAAATTGTGTTGTTATTAGTTGACTGATTTTTCTTATCGCCTGTGATTTCTGGTTGCATCGGGAGGCATATGATACATACCGAAGTTTATCGGCTACGATAGTAGTTAATTAATCCAACCTTGCGCTGGAACGGTTTGTTTGGATCAATTCCAAAAATAAGTAAAATGGATTGTAAATTGCCCTTTAGATGTTGTAAATATAGCACATAACACAGTAAAAAATATTAATTTACAATAAATGTTCGAAAATTCCACCATTGATATCGATGCACTTTTCAACATGTTTACATAAATTTTCTGTCGCCGATGTAATACTGTTGTAACAAGACCGGTATATCGGATACCGGTCTACCTGAGTAACGGATTCCTACCAATTAAGAAGAAAGTAGTAGAAAACATAATAATGGAAGGAATCCAGAAACGGGCTAAAGGAAACCCTTTTAGTAAAGGTAACAGGTCAATTTAACAATCGCCTTTTGTAATGCTGCTCACTCACACACCTAAACAGATGTTGTTCCGTGAGAAGAGTTACCGGACCGGGGTAGGAATTTCATTGGAATGTGTCAGGGTGGACGATCATTTTCACGCTTTGAGTTGGGTCAGGTTTGGCAAGTAAAGAGGAGAGGAGCAAAAATACTCCGAGGGAAAATCAGTTGGCAATCGGTCTAAACGAGACGTTGTGATGTGAATCTGCGAGGAGAATCTGCGAGTGCTACGATAGAGGAGTTATTATGCAGTTTGAAGCGAGAATATTTTGCGAGGAGGTCAGTGAAGGAGCTAGTTTCTGGGCATATATATTCGACGCGATTAGGGTAACGTTACAAGTAATTCTAGTACGTGAAAACAAGAAATTGTTCGGTGAGTTACTGTTACTCTATAAGTGGATGAGGTAATGTACCAAATTTCATTCATAAATTGTTAGGGTATTTGTGATCAGCTAAGGTATTTGCGGTGAAAGAACTTTATACTTGTCTTATCTACTGTACTATTGTTATTAATTCAAGACTAGTTGTTAAAAGTGTTAAGATTAGCGGTCAATGTTAATGTCTTTTATCAATGAGACTGAATTCTGGTTTTCATTATTTATCTACCTGTGAATAAATCCTGACGATTACTTTAAATTCAGTTTTGTATGTAATATCTGTTTTTTATTATTATTATTATTGGCATTTATTACTATTATCATTATTGTGGTTGTGATTACTATGGTTATTATTTGTTTAATTATTATTGTTTTCTGTTGAAATTATTGTCATTCTAATTATTATTGTGAGTTGTTTATTATTTTTACTATTGTCATTGTTATTATTATTATTGATTGGTCTTGTTTTACTTATGTTTTTAATCCAATGAATTGTAATTACATAAAAATTTCAGTTGCCAATCTCTCAATATCCTGATCGAACCGCGAACACGCGACAATATATTTGTGTTCCTTGATGAGGACAACTGAAAATGCGAGTAAGTTCATCCCATTTGTTTACTTTTTTCGTGTGTACCTCGCATTTAATGCATCCCCATAAACAGTAATCTAAAGGAGTGAGTTTCGGTGATGTAGGTAGCCAATTTACCGGTCCACTACGTCTAATCCATTTACCAGTAAATTTTTCATCTAAGATTTGCCTTACTCCATTCGTGAAATATGTTAATGCTCCATCAACTTGATAGTTCATTTTAATATTCAAGTTGACAGTTCCTATTAATTGGTTGTCAATCATCCCACACCAAACGTTCCACAAAAATCGTTTTTTTTTAAATTTGATTCGAGTACAGCTTGTGGATTTCTTCAGGCCACCGATGTGAATTCCCTGTGTTTTTTATCTCGTTACAGATAAGCTTTATCCGAAAATAGTGTGAACGGAATTAAGTGGTAATTATTGTTAACGCATTGGAAAAACTGCAGTCGTCTGACATGATCACCAAACTGAAGGTGTTGAACTTTCTGAATATAATAAAAACGTAACCCGTGAGCGTGCAATGTTCTCTGTACTGTACTTTGTGGAATGTTGGGTGGGGTAGAAATTCTTCGCGTGCTCGTTGTATGACAGTTGTAACACCTGAAGAATGTTTTCCCTTTCATCATCATGTACCGGATGACGTTCAGATGAAATATGAGCGTTGAGAGAGAAACATTCTCATGAAGATTATTAGCTAAATCTATTGTACTAAAAAGAGCTGTTTTTAATTTTTACGAATTCATAATGTTTGTTAATTTTTGTTCCGTTTTGTTTTTAATAATAAAAGTTTTTTTTTTGTTTTCCATATCCTTTATTACATCAATTTTTTCATAATTAAATTCTCTACAACTTTAGACGATAAAATCTACGCATTTATTACTCATTTAACAAAGTTATTGTAGTTCAAACCTAAAAAAAAATATTTTTGCTGCTGAATTTTCTTTTTTACGTAAATTATTATGAAAAATACGAGAGATAATTTCTTGGGATTTGTTTTATTCGATTTTTCAGGTCAAAAACATAGAAAATCATAAATTTTACCCCTTTATATAACGCTTTAAAAATTTCAGTTTGACTTTAATTCAGCGGTGGAACCAAATACCAGACGATTTTTGCTTGACGTTACTTGATAACATTTTCGTACATATATTTGCGTTTTCGTACATATGTTTGTGTGAACGTTTTTTCTTTAATTCAAATTCCAGAATCAGTTCCCAAATTAATTCCCTTTCCTTTTAAATCATTCTGTATATTATGTTGGAAACGTTGATTTTGATCAAAATATTATCTTTCAGATTTACAATTTTTTTTTACTTTTATGTAAACTTGTTTTTCTTAATACAAAAATAATATTTCATAACAGGATACTTCACGTGGATCGTAATTCATAGTGTAAAGAATTTTTCATTATTATATTTTTACATTCTATTCACACTTCTTTTATGCATTATTTATGCTTACCGTACAGCTTTTTTATTAAATTTTTCCATTTTTCTTAATCTTATTTTTATGATTATAATCTTCCTGAATTCAGATTCAATAACTTATTTAATGGCTTATTTTTTTTACGTTTCCTTACCTACATTATGAAATTAAAATGTTATTTTATTAAAATAACAAAAATTGAAATTCTGTAACTCTCGATTAAACGTTATTAGAAATAATAATTATTATTATATTTTTAAATAGTACTATTTTTTTAAAAATTATTAAGATAATTTCATTACTACTATAGATTTATGTACGAGTATTTGAAATGTTGGCTTATTTTTCTTGATCTTAGCCTAGAATTTAACATAAGATGTTTAATATTTTTTCTGATTTTATATTTAAAATTTTAAATTAAAATATTTTATGTTTAAGTGTAAAATATGTAATTTTTCATTTTTTCTCCCAAATAAAATATTTTCCAACATTTTAAATATAAATATATTTATTTATTTTTTTTTGTATATAGTAATTTTAATATCTTTAATTACTTTGTTGGAAATACTTTTTTTTATTGTTATATTCATGCAAAATATATAAAAAAAGTTGGAAAAATAAATTGGAAAGGAGGTTAAGAGTAAATACGGAACCAGAGAATTTATTTGAAAAGCCTTAACTTGGTCTACGGTACGAGTGTTGGTAAATTTTTATTATTTCACCTCTCACATTATCCATCTCAATTTTCTTGTTTAATACATGTAGATACACGTCCAAGATTTTAATAATAAAATTTAAATAAAAATGAATAACGTAAAAAAAAAGTAAAACAAGAAAGAAATAAGTGGGGATAAATTCGACCAGAAAATGTTTGTGAACGGAGCACTTAGGTTTTTGACTCGGTATAAATAGAATAAGGGATTAATGGAGGAGTTGGTCGTATGTTGTATAGCGTGATTTGAGTAATATAAATTTAGAGAAAGAACCCTCCAGAATAGGGAATCTGACTGAACGGTATATAAAATTCAGTTGGATGATTTCACACGCTACATAATTTTTGGGGGTGAGTTTTCCTAAGGATACCTGAGTTTTTGCTTCAGTGAAGTTTTACTATCTAGAGAAAGAGCTGCTTATTACTTTATTTATTTAAGCTTCATTTTCTTCTCTCTCACTGATTAGTCGCAAAAGATTATTTCAGTATCCATATTGTCCTCGCTCTACGTATATCTCTTCTCCCAGAAGGATAATAATTCCAGGTTAGCTGGAATTATCATCCAGTGATTATTATCAATGAATTATTATCGGATATCCGGAAAACTGGTAGTCTCTTCTCTGATATTTTCTTTGTATTCGCTATAATTTGTATTTTATTTTGTTATAGTATTTTTTAAAGATTTTACTTGTAATCATTATCTGATGATGTATTTTTTATCACGTGTTTTTCTTTTAACATGTTTGTCCTTTTAATTCTCCTTTGAAATCGCATACGTCAGTGTAGGGATGGGAATCATATGATAAAGTTTCAGTTGAGTATTCCTTCTTGTTTTATTTCTCAATACCTTACTATTAGTTCCATTTAACAATGGAATCTACTAATATTAACATGAGTATTCTGATTTTTCTTATAATTTTAATCGCTACTCGAGTAGTTGTAATAGTTCACTAGCTCAAGATATCTCATACGTAACTATTTTGGATTTCACATGATATTTCCCTCGAAATACCATTGTTTTAAAGTGTTGATGTATTTGAGCTAAGCTACAAAAAGTTAATAAGTAATGCATTTGGAGAAAAGCAGGATGTCTCAAGAGATTACAGACGAAATAGTCATTGCCAGAATGAAGCCAGACGTATTCCTTTTGATGTGGAGGGGTTAAATTTCTAGTTTGTTTTGTCGCTCTCGGTAGTTCGAAGTTTACCACATTCTCTTATTTTTGATTATTTTCCCTCTGGTTGTGTTCTGTACTTTTTGAAACAATCGTGTATTGGATCTCTGTGCGAGTACTTTTTAGAGGTCCAAATCACTGTTTGAATTTTTTTGAGTTACATTTTTGGTATTTAATAATTTGTAGGGGGCTCCGTGGACTCAGTTTCCTATTCGATAACTGTATTAAAAGCCAATCTGTAACTAAGGTTCTGGTTGGTTAAAGCCGGGAATCCTAACCCTTTCTAATGCAATACAACAAATGGGTAGTAGAGCAGACCTGCTAAGAGCTAGAATACTTGGGAGTATAGTGTGAGAGGCCAGAATCCATCAAGAGCAGTAACGCCGGCCAGTAAGTAAGTGGTTTTAGACAGTGAAATCCCCTTTAATTCCTTAGTTAACTTCTTGATTAATGTAACGTTTTGATAACATAGTTTATTCTGCAAGTATATAGTGATAATAGAAATACCCATTTTATATACCAGTTCTCTTTCATTATTTATTATTTCCATAAATAGATTGGTAACAGTTTATTTCAGAATTCACAGGTCATTTGTAACTGGCATTCTTTTTTTACTTGTCATCAGGAATGAAATCTGACCGCAGTAAACCCTATCTAATTTCTCATATTTAATTCGTGAAAAACTGTTTAAGTATTAAAAAGTGTAAAATTCAATAATCTGAGATGTTGATTCAGATTTATATAATTAATCATTTATTATTTTTTTAAATTATAATTCTTTCGTTACAAATCTTTGTTTTTTGTTCGGATCAGTTTTGTTACAAGTGGTTATGTAAGGTACAATCAGTCTATCTTGTAAAAGAAGGAAATCTTCATTTAATTCATTGTTGTGTTCGATAGGATACCCAAGAAAAAGACGATGGTGTAAACTAGAGTGACATGGAGGAAAAGAAAAAATCGATACTGATGGAAATAAAAAAAAAGAAATACGTAAAGAAAGGTAGAAAAGAAGAAGAAAGAAGTTTACTAAGTCCTTGTTGAAATCGAGGAAGAAGTATAGGGAGTTTTCGTAGCTCCTGGAGAAAGGTTAATCTGATCACTTTAATCCAGAGACTTCCAGAGCTTAGCAAAGCTATCCGACTACCCTTGTTGTCTTATCAACTTTACACCGTCTCCCAATATTCAGTGAACCTTTTACATTGTTCACTTAATCCTGATACTCATTGATTTTTTTTTTAGTCTTAGGTTTTTTGTATCATTTTAATGAAAAAGTACACAGGAGTTTGGTATATTTTAATAAAATTTTGGTTTATTCGTTTTTTCCTTTTATGTTTATTCCATGATTTAAAAAAATGGAAAAAAGTAAATGATTAAGTTATGTCTATTAATTAAATCAATTTTTATTTAAGAATTCAGAATGTGTTTGAGAAGAACATTTTATGATTATTTTTTTAAATATAAATAAATGCAATGATTTTCCAAGCACGTCCGATAAGTTAATGAGATAATGTGTGTCAATAAATCCATCTGTAATGCTTGAAACTGTATTTTCGATAGTAATAGGTGCGAATGAGTCATCTTTGTTGTAGTTATTTTTGAAGAAAGTCCCAAAGATTAAATTTTTCATTGTACTTTCTGAAAGTATCTATAAAGAATCTTTTTTTTGCTGTTGCAGTGCTTTTATCATCGAGTTTTCGGGATTATTGGCTTGTAGTATTACTATTTCTTCATCATTGAACCTTCTTGATGTAATAACTGATATGTTAAGACATATCAGTCTCAAATCTGAGAGCATTAGATAAGTGCTCTCAGATTTGAGAAAGTTAATTTTGGAAAGTCTACCCTTTCGCAGCAATTATCTGTGAATCAGTTATATTGTTTGTTCATCTTTTCCTTTAACACTTAATAATTGACTTTTGATCGCTGCTAATAATTACAGGTTTTGGTTTGGTATTAATTTTCTTGTTTTTTCTAGTGGTCTTTCAATCCTTACATTCTATAGGGAAAAAATTGTTCACTTTGACAATTAGAGCACTTTTCTGGAAGTTTTAACTGATAGGAATACAATTTTTTTGTTTTCGTGATATACTAGCTAAACAAAAGTAATTTACATAGAAAAATGTTTATCCGCACTTTTTACGAAGGTATTGATTAATATCCCTATTACTGATTTAAAATACTACTTACGTATATTTAAACTGTTCCTAATTAACGGCTGTGAGTTACCAAATGAAGTATTTTTTTTGAGGCATTTTCCCTCACTGTTTTTGAATTATCGTTTGTATTTAAAACGATTTAATACAGTTGTTAAGGAGCTTTCTCTCTTTAGACTATTGAAAACATAAATTGAGAAATGAAATAGTAAGAAATAATTTCAAGGTATGTTAACCAATAACAAAATTAACTGAATTATGGTACGGTGTATTTTAGTGACCAAGCTTGTATCTTATGACCAAAATTTAATTGCCCATTATATTTGAGGAGGACGAGGCAAATGTATGATTCAGTATACCTGTTTGACTATTGTTTGATGTGACAAAAAAAATCTAAAAAAGAACCGAGTGATTACTTTTTAAGATGCTTCTAAATTAAGGATATTGACCTTTTTTAACAAAGCCAAAAAAGAAGAGAAAGAAAAATAATTTTGTAATTAATTTAAATTATCGAATAATACTGATCTTTCCTGAGGTTCATATTTAGCGAGGTTAAAAATTGTCATATGAAGAAAACGGTAGGTTTTTACGAACAATTTGATACGTGTAAATTAGATTTAATTTCAAATGAAAATTTATCAGGTTATTTTTAAATCTAAGTAATATTGATAACGAGGCAACATAAAATAAATTTCTTTCATCGATAAACAATAATAAACGCTTCTAATAAACATTAGGGCATCAGTATTCATTACAGAAAGAAAAATGGAATGTTTCATACGAGCCACTTGCTGAAAAATCTATACCATATTAAAACTTTTTATCACTATTATAGGTTGTAATTTATTGGAAGAGAACCGGTAGGAATTACATCAAACAAAAGTACTCTCTTTTGTCTGTTTTCCCGGAAGTGCAGTTTCAATCTTTCATAACTTCTTCAACAAAAAAAAAGAAGACTTTTGTAAACTTAACTAAGTTTAAGCCTATTTAAAAACACATTTTTAAAATACGAGTTCAAACTGCAGGAAATTTTTTTCACGTTTGATAAAGCGGTTATTTACAAATAATAATAATAAATTGCTAATTCGGTTCTCGATGAAAACAGAAAAAATTTATTTTGCGCTGAACTGTTTGTTTTAACAACATTAAACCTTTAGAACCAACATTATACCTTTATTTGTTTTATTATTCCTTTTTGAAAATAAAAAAAATCTCTTTCAGTACATCGGAAGGCGGAGGTATATTTCACCGGTGTTAAGTAGAGGATAAAAAAGATTTCCACCTTAAAGTTAAAAAAAACTTCAAATTTACTCAATACGACAATGGTTGCATGTGAAAAAAAATTTCACATGTTTAGCATACGGCAAGCCCCATCTTCTTACAATTCCAGCAACATTTTCGTCATCCCTTGCCGTAAGGGTTGGTCATATCAAAAATTGTTTCAGACAAAAGTTTTAGGTAATGTTTACGGGATTAGCAACCACGTTTAACCGATTCGATACTGTGCCTATTAAGGGAGGTATGATTCCTTTTGTCTTCGAAACCAAATTTTTTCAATCCCTCGGCCAATGGCTGGTGATATCAAAAAAATTTACTTCGATACGTTTTCGGCCCTTATCCAAAGGATATTAGGAACTGTAAGCAAATTCGATATTTTGTTTAATAAGAAATTATAACGATATTTTGTTTTTTTTTCATTTCCACCCCATCGCCTGATTTTGGCCATTAACGAACTCGACCGAGATTTTGGGACGAGTTATTTTTAAGGAAGAATTTGAAAGTGAGTGGCGCAAAATTACGGCAGTTATCGTGACCGCAAGAAAATGAAATATTTATATATGTAATGTATATATAAACCTTTGAGTTGACGGTGGTTTTGGGGTTTGGGGGATGTGAAACGCGAAGATATTTTGAAATTTTCTGGAATTCGAATCATGGTACCCATTACCATAGGTAGCTTTCTGATGGAATCTACCTAAAAGAGTTGTTAACACTATAAAAAAAAAAATTACAGTTGTTTAACAGTGTTCCAGACCGAAACATGGCAATATAAAATAGCACAAGATTTGAGCTGTTTTCTTTTAAAAAAAAAATTTTGTTTTACATAAATTGCCACTTTTAATAACGTAGAAAAAAAGAGTTGTAATAAAATATAAAATTGTTTTCAACGGATGGTTCGTAAAATATACTTTTCTTTTAAATTTTTGAAGGTTATTCTTTGGTGATCTAACCTATAATATGAAATTTTGAAACTTCAGAAAAGGATCCGTTAAAGCAATTTCATTCTCAGGGATATAGGTGCATTATTATTATATTTTGACTACGAAACATAAGATAGAATAATTTTTCTCTTTCCTTTCCTCTTCTTTTTCTTATCAAGGAATATTTGAGAAAGGAAAATTAGCGAATGAAGTCTTCCTGTTCATCGAATACCTATATAAATTTTATTCATCATTATCTACTTGTTAGATTTCTAATTATACTGCTTGATAATTTACAATTCTCGGTTCTGCTTTTTGTTTTTACTTCCTTGCCTATCTTAGAATATGAATGTATTCTCTAATATCCGATACGTAATGTTTCTAAGAATGTACGTAGAACAATGTCCGCTTCGGTTCAATACCTAACTTAGGTTTCACTATTCCATACTTGTATATTTCGCTAATTCAATAATATATAGTAAATAAAGTCACTGCTCAGTTTCTGTTTAATATGTATTTTATTACGTCTGAATTTTTATACATGTTTAATATTTGTTTTACTTATTACATTGTTATTTTAATATGTGAATTAATGAGTGTGTTTGAAAATGAAATAATGTAGTGTTAATACTGAATAATTCAATAATTACTAATAATACAAATATCAGCTGATCAAAGTCACCGTAATATAACTACTTATTTACTTTGTAAAAATTAGAAGAATGTGACAGTTTATTTATTTATAATCACAGAGGAGATGATTTATGGGACTTAATATATCCCCAAACAGATTTTAAATGACGATTGTCGGTAGCTTGGCAAAATACTAAACTCTTCAAATTTGGTATAATAACTTCTATATATGAAATCCCAAACGGGTGTGGAAATGGAAGTCACATTTCTGGAAATTTACTGAAGATATAACTTCTATTTAAGTTTAGCTTTAGGACTAGAAAAGTTTAGTTAAGCTCTTACCAATCTTTTCATTTTGTAATCTAGTCCTACCATAATATAATCCTACTATAATCCTATTATAGTCCTATATAGTATAAATAGTCCTATAGTCCTATTATAGTATAGTCCTACTATAATCTAGATTATCCTACCATGAATTAAATTTAGATCAAGTTACGTAGTTTAGAATATTAAAAAAAGACTTGTTAGTTTTGTTTTAAGCTAATTTTAAAACGTAAATTATTTTTTATTTGTAATTCGTTGTTTCTAAAATTATATTTAAAGATTATATAATCTTGAAAAAAGAAACTTAAACAGTGCCAATTTAAGGGCTAAATTGTTTATTTTTTATCTTCTACTCTTTAGAAAATCAAAATTTAAGGGGTTAAAGTATATTACATTTTTTGTGTTAGTACTTTTAAAGAGGTTTTATTTTTATGTAAAATATGGGAAGGCATATACAAAAATTCTATCCGTATGAAACAAAAGGAGTTCAGAAGAAAAATAAAGGACGTGAATTCGCGTTGTGGTAAAAATAAGAAAAGAGATGAAGAGAATAACGTAAAGTTACTATTTAGGATATTCTGTGTGAGTTAAGGATATCTAACTGAAGGAATATATTTTATTTTTTTTTTTTTTATCTCAATTTTTCCAGACAGCTTTCTTGAAGTTTTAGAGTAAAAAAAAACATATGGTTAATATTCCAATGTCTTTGGGCTGTATGTTATTATATTATAACAACCTAGTGCTAAGTAATGATATGATAAAAGAAAAAAGTTGATTCTGTGCCACCGTGTAATTTTTATATATAAATAAATAAAAATCATTGGAAATTCCAATCTATATTTTAGATATATATAAAAATACATAAAAAAATATATATATGACCTTTTTTTTAGAAATCTGTTAAAAATGAAGCGGCTTTGAGTTATTTAAAATTTAAATGATTTGTTAAAAAATTCATTAATTATACTCGTATATATAGTAAGTCCCACGATTCCATACATAGAGAAAAAAATACTTTTTTATGAAAACCTTTTTTATGTTTTTATTATTAATTATGTATTCTATGTATGGAAACTTATGGGATATATATATTTAGTATACATGTTGAAGTAATAAAAAAAAGTTTTTTTTTGTATAATAAATAAAAGCAAAAAATTAATTTTCTTTTAAAAATACATATTTAAAAAGTATTTACATAAATATTGCATAGGAATATTCATAAAGAATAATTCCTTCCTATTCTGTATTCAATGAAAAAAGAGTTTCTTTAATTATTAAATTATTTTTCGTTTAATTTTTCTTTGATGGGTTTTTCTTTTTAATTACAAACACAAAATGGAGAGTTTTCTATGGTGGCTTTTCTGATTAAAATTTTTAATTACAATCTGTAGATTATTGAAATGATTTTACCGAATAACAGCTGCACCATTTTATTATAACCTATTATTTTTATATATAAATTCTGTTTTAAATAAAAATTTGTTTATGGTTTATGAATTTTTTGATTTCTTTCGTACGGTATTTTAGTCAATTTATAAGAATCAAAAATTCTAAATGTAAGCAAAATATTTTTATATTTTCTTGCATTATAATTATTTTATTCTAATTAAAATCAGAAAAGGGGATAATGTAAAAACCTTTTTTTACCAATTAAAAAAAACAAAAAACAAAACATTTTATTTGTTCAATAATTAGTTTACTTTTCCAGTAATTAAAATTCAGTAATCAGAGGTCGAGATATTTCCTCTGAGACACACTATTATGCTTTAAGCTATACACTCTGAAATATCATCCAACGTTTCCTATCAGGTTAGATGGTTTTCCGGTCTCTGGCGAATTTTTGACAGATCCGGTATATAGGAACCTACTGTAAAGTTTTCCATAGCATTTACGATGTAGAGCATTGATATCTGGAAACCTTTAATGAAACATTTCTTACACGTATTATCCGTACTCACCACCGCAACGAAACACATTTTCAACCAAAAACAAATTCGAACTTCAAATGTTTAAAATGATTTTCACCGGCTGGAAACAGATAAATAAGCAAAAGCTTTAATACTTAAAATACTTAAAAGGTTTAATAAAAATATTAATGCAAATAAAAATTATCATCGACAGTGAAATATGGAAATCAGTTTTGAATAAAATCAGCTGTTAGTTACACTGCTGACATTCAAAAACAAGTTCAATCGTATTTCATTAAATGAGATGATGCTTTTGTTGAACCCACCGGGTTGGTCTAGTGGTTAAAACGTCATCGCAAATCATAGCTGATTTCGATGTCGAGAGTTCTAAGGTTCAAATCCTAGTAAAGACAGTTACTTTTATATGAATATAAATACTAGATTGTGGATAACGGTGTTCTTTGATGGTTGGGTTTCAATTAACATACATCTCAGGAATGGTCGACCTGAGACTGAATAAGACTGCACTTCATTTATGTTATACATATCATCCTTTGAAGGATAAGGTATTAATCTTAAAGTGGTTCCGAAGGCTAAACAGAAACAGAAAGAAGATGCTTTTGTTTATTTCCACAACTATATTTGGGATATCCGGTATCTAATAAGATTCCTATAGTAAAAAAACAATACAACTTTTTAAAATAATTATGATAGTACAATCAATTATAACTGATATAAAATAAAATATTTATTTTGTTTTAATAAAAAATAAATAATAAAATCCTAACATATTGAATTTACATAATATTGCAGTATTTTTGATGTTCTTTTTTTAAAAAAAGATAGTAATAAAGCAGGTAAAAGATTAATTGCTATAAAACAAGTGTAGGACTTTAAAAGGTCAATGTGTATTAAAGTTTTTTGAACGAAGGTGAGTTTTTTAGTTATTTGAATGATCAAGATTGGTACTCACTGTGTAATTATTTAAAGGATGCTTTTACTGCAGAACTATTTTAATTAAAAGATTTAATCATGACTAATTTATTGTGTATATATTTTATAGCAACTCTGCTGACTGATTGCAATCCAAAGTAAGAAACGTTTTGGTACACGTATTATTTGTTTTTGCATTTGATCTAATTTTTTATTTATTTTTATTTTTTTTGTTAAAATAATCTTTTCATATGTGTATTGGATTCTCTATAATAAAATATTATTATTGATTTCCAAAATTTTCAATAACGGTAATTTAAAAAGTCTTTTGTGAGGAAACAGTTTTTTTCTAGTTCTACCAGACATTGAGACCCGATTGATTCTTCGGACTCACTGCCAAGTCTTTAGTATAGAGGATCGTAATAACCTTACTGGAGCTCCATTGATTATATAGGAAAGTAGAAATATCAAGTTATAAGAACATTTTTTTTTAAATGTTTTATACAGGACAATAAAAAAATCTTAATCGTATAGAGACAAAGTATTAATTCAGGATTGGGTAAAATGTATACGGTAACGGAGTTCAAGATCAGTACTGCGAAAACTAACTATGCTAGTTGCGTACAGTATTATGGTATGATTGTTATCAATTTGACCTAGATATCATTTTCCAGTAAGCGGCATCAGTGTTATGGACACTTAATTAATGATTTAACCAATCGTTTGAAAATAAAATTATGATATTTTTTGTTTGGATGACAAAAATATATACGAAACAGCTCTTGAGATAAAATAATGAAAACCATAAGAGCGAAAAACATAATGTTGTTTCCTCTTAGTTTATTAAAGAATTTCTGTTATACGCGTATGAATATCAATGAAAACAATTTTTTTTGCATTGAAAGTGCTTTTAATTTACTGAGACTGATATTTTGACGCATTGTAATAAAACTAAATCGTACCAAGAAGTCTTAAGTTTAAAATATATTATTTATTTTAATAGATAAGGGTAAGTAAAATTGTACCGTACTATTGTTATATTTTATATACAACATGAGTTAACATATTTACCTCCTCTTTTGCATAAAGGTGTTTGAAGTAAGAACCCTGTGCAACATTTGCTCTCGAGTGATCATTTTTAGAATCTCCTGACGCAAAACTTTGTTGTCCATGTAATCGATTTCTTATTGAATGTTCGCCTTAAGCCCATCGATACTGTGCGGATTAGATTATAAACTCTTATCTTTCAAATAGTTTCGAAGGAAAAAATCGAATCTAGATAAGTATATTGAACGCGGAAGTCATCTCCATTCTGCTGACACTCATTCTTCAGTAAATGAACGCTTGCTAGTGAATTTTTTGATGTGACAGTAGTCTGTCTTGGTAGAAGAATTCATAATATTTTTCACGATCTGTGAGTGTAGAATTCTTCAAGAATTGTGCGTATCAGAAACAGCACATCATATACCAATTTTGTCATCGTAAAGCAGACCCTCATCTTGTGTAAATTTTCAGTCATCCGATACCTGGTGTTATGCGAATTAAAATGCCTCAGATAAATGAAACCGTGCCTCGTCTGACGTGAAATACAGCGTGAATTCTGTTTGTTCATCGACAACGTTCTTGAGAGGTCGCAGTTGTTTTTTGTAAGCTGTTATTCGACATGGTATCAAATTTAAGTCATAAAGAATCTTAAAGCAAGATGTGTATTCTACATCACGTTTTGGTGATAACTTATAGATTTTTTTTGGATTAGCAGAAATTCTTTGAATATCGATTATGACCTCTGAAGTCCTAACGGAATGTTGCGTATTTCGTTTTGCGTTTGAAACTGACTCTATGGTAGATATTTTTTAACCAAATTGTGTATGCTATTGGTATAATAGCATTCGGAAATTTTTCCTCGAATATTTGACGCGTTTCTTGAAAGATATAGAAGGCACCCCCTTCTATAAGGATATAGCAACCCCTTCCTCAGTCGAATAAAAAATTTTAGATAAACACATCTTGAAAAAACCAATTATACTGCACTAAAGCATAGTTTACAGCTGACTTCTATAGACGAGAGAAGTAACATTTACAACCAATAGTGTTGCTAGTAGCGGCAATAACAACGATAAAGCCGTCACTCAAGTAATTACGGTTTGAGCAGGCTCAGGTCGGTTTTAAGTTGCTCACCCGTATATTCATTTTATGCTGAAAACATAAGCATAATATTAAAACTAAATTATATATTTTTATGTGTGTTGAAAATTCTAGCTCGATTAAATATTTAAAATGAACAATCACAATTCTGTTTTCTCCTTTAACAATTTAAACACTTTCCGTTTTCTAAGCGTTTAAACAGACTGCGCGCATTAAAAGAGTAAATACTGTTCCGCAATTTGGCTCTGTGTTTTCTGTGAGGGGTGTCTTTGACTCGAGCTGACTTTATGGGTCAAAGTTGTCTGAGCTTTACAAATTATTGCTTTCTTTCTCCGCCCCTGTTACAGTTGAAAAAATTCCCCCATAGAGAAATACAAGAAATTCATTTAATTTTAATTAATTTTTTCAAAGTTAAATAAGGTCCAATCTTTTAATTTAATGTTTAACACTTTAGAACTCGTTAATTGTTGAAATACTGTAAATTTTGTTTTTTAAACTGTAATTAGCCTGGTGTTATAATCAAAAATAGTAATAATTCCACATTGAAATACGCATGGACTGAGACTTAATTGTCTGTAAATTCCCTCTAGACAAGCGGCAATTATATCAGTGTACATTGAAGAAAAAAATTAATTAAATCCTTACTAGTTAACATTTTTTTCCAACTCGTACATTTTTTTAAAGAATTTAATTATTCGCTGTCTCAAGCTAAGTTAAGACAACTTTTTTGGGCTACATGGTCAATAGCTCTCTTCAAAAATGTAAATTAGTTATAATTCATCAATTAGTCCAGTTAAAAGATGTTTGTAACTATGTTTAATAATACTCTATATTTTTCTAGTCTAGTAAATTTTACGAACAAAATATCTTATGTCAACAGTTTAATTTTTAGGAATTATTATTAACAGTGTTAGTTACAATTCACTAATCATATAGTTTTATTTAATATTTCATGATTAAGACATAAATTATTACAATCTTCTTCAGGAAATATTCTCAGGGAGAAGTATTACAAAGTTGAACTTTTCCGAATTCTGTTAGTAGTATATATTTTTCCGTTGAAAAATTGGATGTATTTTTGAATCTGAACAACGTACTGTAATAATAATCTAGAAGTTGTTCGGTACGTACCAATATGACGTAGATATAAATTTAAAATGAAATTAATGTACATTCTCCTCTTACATCTTAGTGAGGGAAGTACTCATAATTAAGGCGATTATATGAAACTAGCAGGGATTTTAGGAGATGTTAAATTAAATAATAGAATCATTATAGGATATATACGAAAGTGTTGCCCTTTTTTTTGGTAATCCAGAACAATATAGATCAAAATGTGGGCAGAAAAATGGATATACTGAGAGGAATAGTTACAAGATTTTGATTAAAGAACTCGCCTCTAAGTTAGGTGTTTCTTTAAATGATGTAAATAATTATTTGTTAGGTTTTTTATTTGGATGATTAATTTACTATATAAACTTGATTTTTGGGGGTGAGTATATGAAATAAAAGTTTTATAGTCTACGAAAAGGGCCATGCCCTACTTTGATCCAAACACCAAACCTTTTAGATGTAAGGCTGAGAAATACCATTTCATTACAAATGTCGGTGAAAATAAATCTTTTTGTTTGCAATTAAGTAACTTGATGTTAATATTTTGTAACAGTACAGTAATTAAATAACGGTATTGGGAACTCTGAATCGTAGAGAGATTTATATGTAACATGATCAAACTCAACTTTTTATAAAATTCAATAAGTGTGAGCGAATTAAATATTGGCTGATCACAATAAACTATATGTGTATAATTTTGGATATTAAATTATGATGGTGGGCTTTATTTTTATTCGTGTAAATATTTATAAAGTTTGCACATTTTAAGGAGAACCACGACAAGTTGTGACTGAAGCCAGGTAGGCAATCGATATTCAGCCTAATGAGGTATTCAATTTAGCTTGAAATGGCTGTAGGAATTCTATTATCGTCATCATGATAAGATTAATTGAGATTGTAGGTATTTGTAATAATTATAAATGGTCTTTTCATCCTGGTAGGAAACATTTCTTATATAAAACAACATTTAGAAATAAAAGAAATTATAGGAGTTTATTGGTCTGACAACTTAAACATCTTATCAAGAATTTGTTAAGATTTGTTAATTTTTAAAGAATTTATTCTATTGTACCATCATGCAGAATTGCTTACATATAAAGCTGTATAATATAGAAATCCCAGAGTTTTTATCAGCGCACTGGATTGGTCTGGTGGTGAACTAGTCGTCGCAAATTAGCTGATTTCGAAGTTGAGAGTTCTAAGGTTCAAATCCTACAAAAGGGAGTAGTTACTTTTATACTGATTTGAATACTAGATCGTGGAACCGGTATTCTTTGGTGGTTGAGTTTCAATTAACCATAAATTTCAGGAATGGTTGACCTGAGACTGTACAAGACTATACTTCGTTTACATTCATACGTATCATCCCCATTTATCCCCTGAACTAATACCTTACGGTGGTTGCGAAGGCTAAACGTAAAAAGATAAGAGTATTCATCTCCTTCTCAGGTTGAAAGCAATGAAATTTTCTCTAATCTTTTTTCATTTATTTCTTATAGTTAAAATCTATCGGTATACCAAACTTTAAAGCTACTTTTATGAAACAGTTTCGTTTTCATCCCTTGCAAATGGTGAAGATATAAACACGCTTCTTCAATATTTTTCTTGTTTTGATAAGCTAAAATAGGAAGATAGCGAGATAATAACACGATAGTAATAGCAAGATATCTTTTGATAAGATAAATTAAGCAGGAAACGTGAAAATCCTTTTTTAATGTTGGCCATACTTCCTGAAAACAAATGTACAAAAATATCTCATTGATTTTTTATAAATTAATAATTATAATGTGATTACATTCCATATTAAGAGATACAACAGATTTATACAATTTGTTCATCTTCGAAAAAAGAGGTATATTAATTTATCGCTTTATATGACTTCTCCCACTTTTTGTTATGGTTTTGGCGCATTTTAACCACCTGAGAAGATAAGAAGCACTAATAAAAGTTAATTTCTATGAGTGTAATGAAGTTCACTATACATACATACAGCTCTGGAGTGAACAAAATGTAAGGTGTCATTCGTATAACTTTCTTAGCCCTTTTTCTTTTTCCTGTAACTCCGGTAACTACCGTTCAGATAATACTTCAGTGGATGATATGTTTGAGTGTAAATGAAGTGTAGTCTTGTACAGTCTCAGTTCGACTATTCCTGAGACGTGTGGTTAATTGAAACCCAACCACCAAAGAACAGCGGTATCCACATTCGTATAACTAAAAATCTATTACATTCCACTAGGTCTGACGTGCTAAGGTGTACAACTTTATGTTTGGTTTAGTGAAGAAGGTAACGGGAAACCAGTTTATTCTTCATTTTACTTGAAGCCTGACGTTTGATACTTGTTTTCTAGAGAATTACTATACCGGTTTCTGGTTGGTCTGTACCTTATATCAGGTTGTTCCCATTATTTTTGATTACGCTATTTTGTACATGTAACTATAAAGTGATTAAATAATTTAATTTCGGTTAGTCCTAAATGAAAGGTTATTTACCTTTTACATTTATTGTTGTTTTGCAATTTTTTTTTATATCGCTCCAATATTAAAAAAAAAACATCTTACACTCTAGTTTTTCTGGTTGAAATATGTATGTAAGCGGGAGTAATTGTTTAAGAAGGCAACGTAAAATTTATAAGGTTTTTCATTGTATTTTCAATAAATTAACGGAATGAAAATACAGTTAAATAATGTCAGCTAGAAAGGATGTGAAGAACGAACGAGTTGCGTGATCATGTGCAACTATACTGATGATAACTGCATTAGATGGAAGTCAGTTACAACAGTAACTGTAGCTAACTGAAACGAGCAGCAATAAAAGCAGCCGCGTTGAGTAATGGCGATAGTGTTAACGAAGAAACCTTGTCCACGGCTCATTTTTCACTCTGCCGAGCTGAACTGGACAATATTTCACTGACCCTGATGAGCTTCATGCTCGCACACATTTTAACTTACAACACATCCACACACACGCACGAATACAGACAACGCAGTGTTTCAAATATAAATTGATAATAGAAAAAGGGACCTAACACAATAACGGTCATTCATAAATCAGTACCGGTTTTCATCTCCTTCCTCATTTTCTATCTACACCGTACACGTATCCGCGTCATAGTCTTTTCCACTTATCCTCTACTGCGATTATATTTGTGATGACATCACCAAGACACGTTTTATTTGATGTCGTAAGGAGGCATTAAGTTATACTATAATGACGCAATAAAATGAACAGGCTGAGCTGATCGTTAATACTGTGCTGACTTTTTTCTTATAACTTATATTTTTCTTTTATCCATTAAATGTAGTAATTTATAAAGAAACGAAAAATCATTAAATTTTCTTCTGCTATACTCTATTGTTATTAGACTATACTTTTATATATAAGACTTTGATTTATTATTTTTAATTTCTACAATCTTTAATTGTTAATTATTTTTCTATTACATTAAATATTTACTTTTAGTTATTTGGTAATATAATTTATAGAACGTAGAAAAAAATACATACTGAAAGTTCCGTGTTCGATTCTCAGTTTTTAATACTGATATTTTTTTCATTTGTCACATTATTATTAACTTAAATGTTGTCATACGAAAAAAAATAATCCGTTGATAAAAGGACAAATCACAAATTCTTATTAGGTTGGTACTAACTGCATCATTTATAAATTGTCACTATTTAAAGGAGTATTTTTTTTAAGTAATAAAATAATAAACCATGTTAAAATTCTTGAACTATTCTAAAGGATGCATGTGAAAGGATCGATCATAGTACAGCAACATTCTACAAAAAAGAGGAAAATATCGGCATTTTTATAAAACTTATAAATAAAAAAAAAATAAAAAAACGATTTAATATTTTTGTCTTGACTATTACGTTAATGTTGGATAGTATAATAATAGGCTTATAAAACAGAAATATAGAAAGGTATTTAAGCATGTGCAAATATGAATGTAGGAAAAGATAGAGAGAATAACTTTATAGAAAAGGAAAAAATATTTCTGAACTAGGGAAAGTTTTTTATCCAAGGCCTTTAGTAGTTTAGGGTACATAATATAAAAAATTAGATTCTAAAATAATAAATTCTTATTTTAATAAAATATATTTTAAATTTCAATTTTAATATCATGCTTTTATGAAAAAATAAAACAAACTAATGTTAATAATTTATGTTGACTGACCGGTTGAATTAAGATTAAATTCTTACACGAATACTATGGGTTCACATAAAAGGCTTAAACTCATAAATACATTATGTATAATAAATAAACAGTATTTTATAGTAAGTTAACATATCCCGCGTTATATATTGGAAAATACTTCTTTTTTCAATTATCGGTTAAAAAATGATAAAATTGATTTTTTACCCAGACTAAAATATAAAACGATTTAGCTATAACAAATTGCCTTTTGCAGTTCAGTAGTTTGCAATTTTTCAAAAAAAAACAATAAATAAACTTTTTAGGATTTACTTTATGTATCCTTATATAAGTAATAACGTTTTGTTATAAACTATTTTCGATAAATCATTTTAAAATTTAACCCCACACATTATCTTTTGAGATTGCATTAATTTTATGTGAAAATTAAGGTAAAATAGTGCAGTGATGGATTTATACAATACTAGCTCTACCCGCCACGCTTCGCTGTGGCACATTGTGGTTGCATGGATGAGAAATGAGAAACAAAACAAAGCATTCGTTTCATAGAAGTTTAATTTTGCAATACTTGTGTATATACAATATTTTTTGTTTTTCCACTATCTGCGTAGATATAAAGGCTATCTGGTTTGCCGACTCGGGAACACGCAACATACAGTTGCCCATGTGAGAAGCAATCCGCATCTAAATCTAAACCACACAATTCTAAAGATTGACCTTGAGCTTTATTGGTTGTGATTGCATGATGGTCGGGATTATGGGTATTCGAGGAATGAGAACATCTTCACCTTTGAAAGGCCCCGTTAAAATCGTTGTTTCCACTACGTTATTCATCAATTTCTTAACTGCAAGTCGCGTGCCGTTGCAGAGTTTTGGCTGATTAATATTCCGCAACAGGATAATTGTCATTTTTTTATCGAACCGTTGCTAGAATCAATCTAATGAGTAATGTTTTCCCAGTTCCTCCTGGCGCATCCAAGAAGAAGGTCCCCCCAACTCCGTCATTTATCGTTTGCATTATGCGATCATAAATGCCTTTCTGTTCACGCGTTAATTTGGGAATTTTTGATTGGACATATGACTGAAGATCACCAATGTTGTAACTGTTCACGGCGTAAATCCACATCAAATGAAGCAATAGCTAAGCACTTGTCTTCAATATTTATCAATGCTTCGTTGTAAATGCCTTCTGTAAATTCCATGGTCATATTGGTATTTTCTAGGCGTACTCTATGCAAAATATCCTCAGCCATATGCGATCGATGTCTTTCCCATAACTCTGCGGGAGATGAAGGGAAGCAAGCGGTCAATATAATTGCGAATAATGCGCGAATTTGGTTTGGATGTGCAGTGTTGCACGCGTCATCAATACATATATCACACTGTTGATCGTTTTCTAATAAATTCAGAGCTTGGTGAAAGGCGCAGCTCAATCACGACACAATCACACAAAAGTACCTCGATTAAAGTGAATATTTAATTCAGATTGTATAATAATCTGAATCAGATGCAAGAGGATACATTTTTTTTTTTTGTTAATAAATAATGTAATTGGGAACAGGTATTGTTTCACATGTGACTGCGGTTGTCGTTAGCTAGTATGGCGACTGTTCCCCTCGCTTCCGGCAGATGGCGCTGTCACTGGTACACAGTTGACCGTTACAAAAACTGTTTTCTCGCGGTCGGGGGTATGTGACTGATGCGAAAAATAAATAAAAACAATCTTTGATGCGGGTTATATATCTTGCTAAAATTTGAGCTCAATCGGTGCAGAACATTTTGAGTTTTTGAAGCCGTACACAAACGAACTTAACATTTTTATGTATATAGATATATATATATATATATATATATATATATATATATACCTAAAAATAATGAAAAATTATTATGTTAACGGGAACCAGTCGATTTGCGCATTTTTAAGTACCACCGTTTTTCGTTGTTTTCTGTTGCTTTTTTGTATTTACTTAGTTTAAATAACACGTTTATTTTTCATTTTTTGTATATAATTTGAATATTTAACGTTAATTAGATGAGGTTAGTGAGTGCAGATTATGCTATGCTGATGTACATACGATTCGTCAGTACACGAAATAAACATAATCTAACCCAAAATAACCTACGCTCGCCTCGCTCGCTAGCATCGTCTAAAAAATATAAGTCAAATACAATCATTAACGGTACTTAAAAACTGCGCAAATCGAGTGTCCCTCCACACAAAATTAACACATTAGTACCAAAACAAGTTTTGATTTTTATTTCTACAAACTAGGTTTTCGGTATGTTTTACGATAGATTTTTAAAAAAATATTTTTCTTAAAAAATTGAATTTTTTTATCTATAAAACCTAAAAAGTAGTATATAATACAGGAATTTTTACTTCCTTGTAAAAAGTAAAGGAAGTATTGTGATCGCGAAAAATTTCGGTTTTTAGTTTTCAACGGAAATGTCTATTTTGACGATTCCTACAATCTATTTTGACTAGTTTCGGCGTGACGTCTGTACATACGTATATATGTATGTGTGTATGTAGGTATGCACCTCGCATAACTCAAAAACTATTAGCCGTAGGATGTTGAAATTTTGGATTTAGAATTGTTTTCACATCTAGTTGTGCACCTTCCCTTTTGATTGCAATTGACTGAACCAAAAGTGTCCAAAAAAAGCCCAAAATTCAAATAAAATTGGATTTGAGGAGCCCTCATTGAGAGATTTTCAACGATATGGTACTTATTTTAATTGGTTCCAGAGTTATGGCCAAATTAAATTTTAATTAATGAAATATTTGGATCTTACAAGGGAAATGTACATCAGTTCGAATCAGACTTCATTTCCTTTCTTTTTTTCCCTTTTTTTAAATTTAAATATATTAATTTTTTAATAATTAATAACCTCTAATAATTATTAATCTCTGATTGTAAAACAAAATTTACGATAAATAGTAATTCAATAATTACAATTAAAAAAAAAAGTGAAATATCTGTTTATATGTAATTTAATAGGCGTACAAAAAAGTCCACAAAAGATTTTTTAATCTACAATTTTATTATTGATGTAATTAAGAAAAAAATCTTAGATATGAAATAACACAATTTTTTTCAAATAATTAAATCTTGGTTGTAACAAAACATTTTCCGAAACATAAAAAATTTTGTTATATCGGATATTTCTGATAAATTTATTAAAAGTGAACTTAAAAAAATTGATAGAGAACTATTTACCCAAAGACATCAACTAATCTATCTATATCTCTATTATTATATAAATAGGAAGACTGTTTTTGTTTTTTCGGGAAAAACAAAGAACCCACTCGATCAATCGCAACCAAATTTTTATCAATGTTTCTTGGCATAACTGAAGTTTTTTAGATACATTTCATCTCGAAAAAAAAAATTTTTTTTCTGGAACTAATATTACGGTTATTCGGAAATGTATATATACGTATGCATAAGTTTGTCTGTTTGTTTGTTTGTTTGTTATCGCATCACGCGAGAACCAAGCGACCGATTATTTTAAAATTTGCATGATTCATTTGTGTTAACGTTGTTTTAAGTTATCGACCGAACTCCTAGCACTCTTGAAGGTTAAGATATTAAAATTATTCATTATTTCTTCGCCCCCAAGGAGGTAAAGTTGTGAATTAAAGATATTCATTAAGGTAAAAATAAATAAATCCTTTTACTTCATGATTATATTTCTGCCACCATGGCTAAGAAATAAGTTACGAATTTTTAGTGGTGAGAATACTTTAGTTAACATAGCAACTATTATTCTATCTTTTGTAATTTAATTTCTTTTTCATGTTTCTATAAAGCCTGAGTACTATAATTATTGTTTATCAGTATTATTCTTACAACCGTGAGGATAACATACATTGGGAGTCCAGGGGTGGAGCCCTCAGGGTAGATGGGAATGGCGACCGAAGCAAGCTCTGCGGATATCCAGGAAGCCGGTTGCCCTGGAAAATTGGGAATGGCGAGCAAAGCGAGTTCTGCCGCCATGGAGTAGGCCCCTAGGCTCCGATGAGCCTGAGTTGGCTCTGGGATTCATCTGGGCTGACCTGAGCCCCGAGGGTCGAGGTTCTGGCTAGACGGCCGGCTAGTTAGTTATAAAAGTAAAATTAGGTTTATCCTTAATCTTAGAATTGTAGAACTATTTATTTTATTTTAGTTGTAGAACTATTTATGAAGTAATTGTGCAGTAGATTTTCTAGATAATTATATTTATTTATTTTTTTTAGTATAAATTCTTTTATTGCACATTCTGATTATATTTTTTTAATACATGTTTAAAATGTAATGGCCATTTTAATTACGAAGCTGGTGTTGATTTTGGGGCGTGTCTTCAGGAAGTTTTAAAAATAGATGTTTAAAACAGTTCCTTTATCATTTGCTTGTAGGTATTACATAGTAATGGAGGATACACCATCTTTTAAGTGTATACAATAGAGCTGGGTTGAAGAGAGACTAGATCGGCCATCTTTTCTTCAGTTGCAGTACGCCCCTTGCCAGTCATAATTGATTAAAAGGATCCTGCTGCTCTTGTGTTCGAAAACGTATTGTTATAAGTGACAGTATTTCATTTTTTTTTCATTTCAAACTATTCCCAACCCGACTTTATTATCTTTCATTTAAAATTGTTTACAACAAAAATAAAAAATAAAAATTTATTTTTTTCTTATTAGATCTTGGGCATTATCCGCAATTATCATCTACTTTCTAATTAGTAGTTCTTACGATTATGAATTATGCTCACTTGGCTTGGTCAATTATTATTCTTAGCATAAAGATTATTTAGTCTTAAAATAATAACATCTGTTTAATAATCTACTGCTGCCTTCTAAAATTAAAAATAAAAAATATTCACGTATATGTGTATCTTAATTTTAAAATTGACCTTACATATGATATAAACTTTATGTAGTCTAATAGGTAATTTAATGTAATACGCGTTGGGATACATATTAGCCATTCATTTTTAGTCTTTTTATTAAAAAAAGTAAGATCTTATTGTACTCCTTACTTCCTAATCAATTTTGTGTTAATTTATACTATTTCATTTCATAACTAAAGTTTTTATCTAAAAAGGTTATTAAAAAAACCCCAAAAAATACCCTTACTGATTACGTCTTAACCTGACTCGATTTCATGCTTATGTGATATAAAAAAAAAAATTTAAATACTACTGAATTAATGATTTCTTCTCATTGTACTAGCTCAGTTTGGATATTCGTGGACCAATAATTTTCTACTTATCGAATAGCATTTGAAGGATTGATTAGCCATTTTAATCAGATATAGTTTATTTTTTTAACTTAACAAAACTTTATTATGTTCGCAAATATAATCTGTGTAAGAAAATGAGAATAGTTGTTAAAAACAAACATTATACTTGAATGAAGTCATATGCTTAAATATAAGTGTGATAAAATATTTTACAGCAGATCGTGCGATATTCAGTAACTCTCACTAGTTTCTTGTTCATTTAATTTTTTTTTTTTATTTAATCGGTTTTACGCTAGCTCAGGCTACAAATGTAAGAACAGGTTTCGATATTTTTTTTAGTATGAAATAGTGTTTATAAAATAAATACAAGAATGTCTGTGTGTCAGAGTAGAATATACGGTTAACACTTGCCGTATCGTGTGGAAGGTTGTTACTTATAGGCCTAGCCGAATTATACATATTTAAAGCTACTCGTCTACATGTTCTAATGAACAACAAATGCTGGACTAGTGATTCACGGGTGTAACAAGCAAACTCAATACAAAACTAAGGAACGCAGGTATCTGTAGGCCATGAATTAAACCTGCACTAAACTTTGGAAACTTTTTGAATATTTTATAAAAGGTGATTCACGAAGAATGTGATAAACTTTCTGGATATGTTCTTCTGATGAAAATTGAGAAGAAAATTTATTTAAACATTCGTTCGGAAACGCTTCGTTATCGTGTCAGCTGAAAAAACATTTCGCCCGATTTCTGCGCCTTGGGTAAAATTAAGTCAGACTGTAATTCTTAAGTATCAAATTAAGCAGTAAATTTATTGGTTTTATATGAAATTTTACCCAAAGAAGTTGAATTAAATAGGTTCTAGAACTGTATTTTTAGTAGTTTTGAGAAATCTGGGGTAAATACAAAAGATTTTTTCCAAAAACACTATTTTATTTGACGTAAAATAACATTGTTAGATGGGGAATAAACACATTAACGATTAAAATAAAAGTTTTGAAAAGTTTCATTTTGAGTAAAATGGGATGAATAAAGTCTACAGAAACTGCATAAGTTTGAATTTCGAAGTTTGTTAAAAAAAAATACCAAAATATGACAGATTTTAACTAGGTATTAATCGAAACGAAAATTTGAATATTACGAAATAAAAAAGAATTTATTATTTAAAAATATAATAAATAAAAACAAAAACAATGAAAATAAGTAAATAACTCTTGAAAATACCCTTCGCACAATGAATTCTACAGGCTGCCAGACGGACAGTGTCTTTGACAGCTTTTCGTATTTCAACAGGATTTCAATAGTTGTACGGCACTGAAAATCTAATAACTCTTTCCCTTGTATTATACTTTTACTATTCGTATACTAATGATTTCAAGTGGGCTTGCAGTCCAGAGATGTTAAGTCAGGTGACCTTGGAGCCAATTTCATAAGTCCTCTTCATATAGTTGGCTTTATTTAAAAAAACGTCGCATTTAATGTTGTCTTACTGCTAAAGAAACGTGTGAAGTTATCTCATTGCAGTGAGCAATCATCTGCCTTCTTGTTATCAGGGGAACATCTTTCAAGAAATCTGGCAAATTATTTTACAAAAACTTAACTATGAAGCACCCCAAAAATTTTTA
The DNA here is from genome assembly GCF_047948215.1 of Lycorma delicatula. Lineage (NCBI taxonomy): Eukaryota > Metazoa > Arthropoda > Insecta > Hemiptera > Fulgoridae > Lycorma > Lycorma delicatula. The sequence continues at coordinate 63,590,129 of NC_134460.1, read as the reverse complement.
TTAAATGGTTTCAATATTTTGTTGACTATAAAACCGTATCAAACGTTTACGAGGAACCTGTGTTGGTATCCGGTTTTGACGGTCTCGTATGGATTTTCGTGATTCCATATGTAGCTTTGTGACCACTTTGAGTATTTGTGGCTACATTTGTAATCAAAGTAGAATATAAGTTATTAATATTGTCCACAATCCAGCAGCTTAAATTTAAACGTACAGGAAGATTTCTAGAAAGTATACTTTGTACTGTGAGTTTATCTTTCGAAGTATTTCCCATACCTTATTTTGTGCTAAAGCAGTGAAGAAATTCTACTGGTACTGGTTTGTATTGCTAACTCGTGAAATAATTTATTTCAAATTTAAATAGAATTAATGTTTAATGAGCTTTTAAAGAGGTCTAATAAATCTTCTTGTTGATGTATTATTTTATTTTTCATATATTTTTAAATTCGATTGTTTATTTTTCTAAAATATTTAACGCATTTTTGTTTTGATATACTGAACATTTTGTCTCGTTTAATCTCTAATTAAAATCTACCGCAATTTTATATGTTTTGTTTTTAATAAATTTCGAAATTTTTACGTTTCTGTAAAAAAACAGATTTCATATAAAACCACTTACTCCTTAATTTAATTCATATAAAAAAAATACACATATAATTATTGTTTGGCTTAATTTTAAAGAAGGCGTAGAAATCAGGGTGAAATTTTTTGCCAGCCGACAATCGGTAACGAAGTGTTTCTGAAACTACGTTTATATGAAGTTTCTTCTTTATTTTCTCCAGTAGAACAGTTCTTCATGATTCAAGTAGAATGATATACAGATGTTCCACAAAGAAACTTTCAGCACATTTTCTACTGCTGAAAATAATAAAAACGTTTTGTTTTCGAGTTACGGCTAGTGAAAGATTTTGCCTGGATTTCAGCTCTTCTAATAACAAGGAGCTCTACTGTAATTTTTGACTCAAATTAAGGAGTAAAGTTGGTGGTTTCTTATGTAATTTGAGCTTTGAAATGGGGTAAAGATCCCAGAATTGTAACTCCACTAGTTTTTAAATATCCGACGTAAAACACAAAATTCGGTGTCGAAAAACAAGTTTTTTTTAGGTTTTTAGAACATTAGCTTTGTTAAATCACTAATAAATGGGTAAGATTTAATGACAAAACTTGTAAAGAATTCAATTCTGAGAAAATAAATGTAAGTACTGTCAATAATAAGTAAATAAAAACTTTTAAACATCGGATTTTTATTGAAGCAAAACAGACGAAAAATAAACAGAAGATAGTATTATTCTTTCTGTACAGAATAAAAATTATTCTTAATGTAACAAAACAAAAAATAAAATGATAATTGGTAATAGAATAACAAACTTTAGTTATAATAATTGTTTGAAATTCCCTCCTTCACAATCTACACAGCACTCTGCCCGACGTAAAATATTTCCGTTGGCTTTCCGTGTCATCTCAGCATCTTTTCGTATAAATTCAATAGCATTTTCTATTATAATGAGTGACTCTTCTTTAGAATTAATTTTTTGTTGGTATTTTATCGTTTTCATATGGCCCCAAAAGATGTAATCTATTTAGTGGCGTTAAGTTAGATGATTCTGGTGGCCAATCGATTTGTCCTTCACCTCATCCAGTTTAAAAAATTAGGATTTATTTGATTTCCAGCTACTAAAGAAAAATGTGGCGTTGCATTATCGTATTGGAAAATCATTTGCAATCTAGTTTGTAAAGGTAGATCCTCCAAAAGAGCCGGCAAATTATTTTTCAAGAAATGAACGTATTCATTTCCCGTAAGGTTTTATTAAAAACAAATGATTCAGAATTTTGTCATAAATAATGCCACACCAAACATAAATGCGACATCTATGTTGGAAACTAGTTTCTACGTACCATGTGGCTTGTCTTCGTTCCATAAATAACTATTTTTAGAATTGAAGACTACGTTTCTCGTAAAAATGGCTTCATCCGTAGATAAAATTGAATTTACCTTATCAGCGTAACCTGGAAGCCAATGACAGAAGTTTAACCGCTAGGGATTATCTTTTGGCCGCAAATTTTGAACCTTATCCAGGCGGAAAGTATAAAGATTTTCTTTCTATAGGATGCGCCACACTTTGTTTTTCGATAAACCAGTGCAACATGAAATTCAACTTGCAATAGTGCTTGGGCTACGCAGAATATGCTGAATCACACGATGTTCATCGTTAATAAAATGATTCAACAGAAAACAAGCACGTTGGAAACGATCCTTTCGTTCTTAAATGCTGATATACTGAAGAATGTTACAAAGGAATGCTTTAAAAAGGATGTTTATTATGTACAGAAAGAACAATAAGATTTCTGTTTTTCGTCTTTTGTTTCAATAAAAACCCGATTTTTAAAAGTTTCTATTTCCTTTTTATTGACAGTATTTGTATTAATTTTCTCAGAATTGAATTCTCTACAAGTTTTGTCACTAAATCTTCCGCATTTATTAATCATTTAACAAAGCTATTGCTCTACAAATTTAAAAAAAAAACTTGTTTTTCGATACCGAATTTTGTGTTTTACGTTGGATATCTTAAAAACTAGTGGAGTTACAATTCTGGGATCTTTACCCCATTTCAAAGCTCAAATTACATAAGAAACCACCAACTGTACTCCTTAATTTAGGTCCCAAAACTCACCGTTCTGCTTCTTGTTATTAAACGAGCTGAAATCCAGACGAAATCTTTCGCTAACCCTAATTCGAAAATAAAACGTTTCCTGACGTTATATTTATATGAATTTTTTTCTTCATTATTTTCACTAGTAAAACATGTCCTGAAAGTTTATCCATTTCTTCGTGAGACTCCTGTATAATATATATATCTCAGTCTCTAATCGATTTATAAAGTGATTGTAGAATACTTTTCTGTTTATAGTACTTTAAAATAATTAATTTAAATACCATTTCCTCCCCTTAACGTTAAGCGCTCTGTTACTTCTACATATTTCCTTATGCATTTTATCAAAATGAACATTTTCCGTTTTTTATATAAGTAGTTGTAAAAACCTTTTTTTATCAATAGTAGTTATATGTTAAAAAGTGGCTTATACTATTGTCCCAAAAGTATCTAAATTGGACGAGGACAATGAGGAAAGATTGATTAATAAACAATTAACAGGGCTTATTTTGAGAATTTGTTGGCGCTTTACGGACGGATATGAAAGCGAATTATGTTAAAAATTATCAAAAAAGGATACTATTTTTTAAGTTTTATTAATTTTTTTTAGCAAAATCATAATAATGAGGTGAAGTTGTATTAAGAGAAAAGTGTCAGGAAATAAAATAACATCGAACTTTGATTGTTATCGTTATTACGAAGCGAAATATTATAATTTAAAACCTATGGGGAGAGATATAATGCTTCAAGTGTAGATTTATTATGACTTGGTTCTCAGACCAAGAGATATTGATGAGCCATTTTCATTAGAAGTTATTCTAAATCTCATTCTAGTTATTCTAGCTCTACTCAGTAGAACTATATTTTATTATCTTAATTTTTTAATTACTATTTATTATAGGGTATTTTGTATTTGCCTTTTTTCTATTTTAAATCTATTATAAGTTATAATATTAAGTAATTTACAGAGATGTAAACAAAAATAATAATTATTATTTTATCTTATCGTTACCATTTATCAAAAAAAAGTCGAAATTTTTTATAATGTATTTTACCTCAAATTAAAATTATTATTACTTTAATAATTTCTTTAATTACAGTTTTTTGTTTTTATGTAAAATATGTAATACAAGTAAGTTAGCGCGAGTTATAACAGTTTATGGTATCTTGAAACTATTCAATAATCTGGTAATTTAATCAAGTTATGAACTTACTTTTTGCATAACGTTAACTTTTATCTGGATAGGATGGAGAGTTTGTTAAAATAATATCTACAAAATAAGCTTATACTAAAGTAAGCTGTATTAAAAGACAATTAATGGTTAGTGTTGTAGGGTAACTTTGAGTGTTTCTAGACACGATACATCCGTGTTCATAACATAGGTTAACTTCACCACATAATGATATAACGATCGCGCACGGTTTAACTCGTAAAATTAAAATTACTGTAGTTTATACAATGCTTGCAAAATTTAGCGATTTAATGTTATAAACATCTTATTTATTATAATAACTTATTTTTATAATTAGCATATAAAGAATGATTTTTGTCTTTTTATTTACCTATGTTTAGCTATTAATTTTATCGATCATGACCTCATTTATACTTAAAGCGATAAGTATATTCTTTGTAAATATATTCTTATTATATTAAATTAAAAATTCATTACTGTCTTCATAATACGGCAAAAAAATTCGGAGTTTGATGTTGTTTACTCCCGATCATTTTTCTGGTTAACTGTTCCATCAAATTTAATTTATAAAATTGTCGCCACAGTTTTATTTTTTATAATTATTTTAATACACCATTCTGTTGAGAATTAATTTTCTTACAGGTTTTGTTTTAATGTTTTACGTGTTTATTACCCATTTAAGAAAGTTATTGTACGTCAAACATAAAAAAAACCAGGGTTTTTACCCCAATTTATAGGTTTTCACTCCATATTTCTCAAACACTACTGCAGATACGGTTAGGGGATCTATATTATTTGATTTTTCAGATTAAAAACCATCGGAAATCACCAATTCTTATCTTAATTAACATCCTAAAACTTTCAGAACGATCTCATTTCACCTCAGTAACTTAAATGCGAGCGAAACCTTTCACTAGCTGTAACTCGCAAACGAAGTGTATTAGGATATATGTTTATATGAAATTTTTCCACTAATTTCACGAATAGATAAGATTATAAAAGTCTCGGGAGAATTTCCTTGTTTATATGTCGAGGATGACCGATTATACGCTGAAATTAACGAGCACATAATACTGATCTCCAGTCAGACACTTGTCGAGCGGTTGAGTTATTGTTCGTTGTGTAGTTTATGTTTTATTAGCGTGCGTTTTTCATGTTTTGTGTAAAGTAAGTTTACCTATATACTACGGAGTCTTGTACGTACTCTAACATTTAAGTTTTTTAATAAAAATGAATTACAATATTCCAGAGCTGCCTTCTACCCACCATCCCCAAACAGGCTGATTGTGAGGGGCGAAGCTCATCTTCTTGTCGGCCAAGCAAGCACTAACTTTTGCCACCGCATGAGAGGCTGAATCTTCTACCTCTTCCTTCGTGCTACCTGAAACTGACACCGCCAAATCATCAGCGTAAGCAATAATTTGGGCGTCACTTTCAAGTTCGAGCGACAGCAAACTTTCATACGAGAGGTTCCACAAAGTGGGCATAAAACGGAGTCTTGGGGAACCCCCCACGCCACCATAGACCTCAAATTCCTCTTGCCCATCTTCCGTTGAGAGTATCATGAGCCGGTCATGCAGAGGTAATTATTCAAAGTGGCGACTAGGTAATCATTAACTCTTTTCTGTCTTAAAGCTGCAATAACCACCGACCATGGCAACGAATTGAAAGCCCCCTTAACATCTAAAAGAAATCAGAGCAATCTTCCTCGTTCTCCGTGATCCTCCAGCTCTAGCCTTGGCCCAATCCAACACATATATAACAGCATCGGTGGTCGACCTCCCCTTCACAAACCCAAACTGCTGGGAGAGAAACCACCAGACGCATCAATCTCCGCCCTTAGACGCTCGGTCAAGAGTCGCTCCAATGTCTTGCCCATAATATGCAGCAAGCTTATTGGCTTATAATTAGTATTTCCAACGGCACCAAGGCCCGGTTTACGAATTAAAGCTAGACGGGCTTGCTTCCAGATGTTTGGAAAGGAGCATAACAGTGCAGGTCTTACCGAAGTCATCTTGGCCTAGGTAGTACCATTAAGGGCCTTACTAACCGCAGCCAAGACCTTCTTCTTCCTGACCTCTGCATCGAGATCTTTAAATTGTACTCCGAGCCTCCAAGTCACCCCCCCCTGCCTCGCCGTAACGACTAGATATCCCAGTCCAGGTCCTTACCGACGTATGTTTTAACCTTCCGAAGGAGATCAGTCTATCAGGCACCCTATTGCCTCACCACCACAATAGATGTTTTTGGACCTTCCTTCCGTCTAGGTTGCCCCCCAGACTTATCAGGTTCAGTAACAAGATAAAGTCAGAATCTTACCTCCTAGCCCAGAACTGTAGGGTCTTTCGCACCGTATTGCCCAAGTTAATATCGCTTGATATTAAGTCATCGTATTTATACTGTTGTCTCCACAAGCAGGAATTCAGAAGCTCCCTAAGGTTATCATATTTGCATCTGTTCCTCTGTTTTAGGAAAGCTCATATCAATTCCAAAAATTACTTAGACTTAGATAAAAGTAAAAAAAAATATATATATTTCATTAAATATTACACTCCTAATACATTATACTTTACTTCTAGGGTCTATAGGCTGAGTAATCAAAAAGACGAAGTCCCGGCTGCTTAGTTGGGCCCGGGAACGACATAATCGGGCCCGGTTCTCCCTCACCAATATTAAAGACAGGCGAGAAAATGTACAGATCGAATCTCGGTTTTTGGGGGACGGCGAGGGGGGGGCAGGAACGACGTAGTCGGGCTTGATTAACCCTTCCTGACTATTTGTGGCAGGCGGTGATTACAAAAGATCCAACCGGCGAGCCGACTGGTCATGCTGGATTTTCAGTCGGTAGGCGGGGAGGCTCGTTTGAGTTTGAAGGATATTCCCTTAGGCTCAGCTTTACTTCATTGTATGTCCTGCTCAGGGGAGTAGGACGAAAAAAAGAAGTTTATTATTCAGCCTTTCCCTAATGTGAAAATTTTGAAGGTGTCTCTTATATAGATAGCATAATTTCAATTGCATTTAAATGTATTGGGCTGCTAATATTCAACGGTATATTCGGCTTAATGAAATAGAGAATAGGAAATCATCTCTCTTCTTTTATAAACGTGGCATGGGATGTTTCTTATTTTTCGGAATAAATATCAAGTCGCCTACAGAGTTTGGTTGTTACTGCCTAACGCACATGTCTCAGCGATTGTTGTTTTTTAAAGTAAAGTTATTAAAAAAGAAAAAAGTCATCTGAAAGTTTGTGTTTTATGAAGGACAGCGTTAAAATTACTATTTTTGAAAGGAAAATTAAATCTTAAATTAAAATAATTTTAAAGTTAGGTAGCTTAATGTAATTATTAAATAAATTTGGACGTAAAGTTTATGTTTATTTAAGAATTTAGTACTTTTGTGTATAAATTTTATTCTCGTTGTTCATTGTTTACAAGGGGCACGAAGAACATGCTACTATAGTTTGCTTGTGTGTTTTATTAACTATATACTACGTAGTGATAAGAGTTGAGTACAACAACGGGGGTTACACAGGACGGCCTCTATGTTTCACTTTGATAAAGAGGGGTATAATAGTGGAAGGGATAAGAGAGAGCGGGTAAAGGGTGGGAAGAGAATGGTGAAATAGGGAGAGGTAGTGAGTTGCATCAGAGTGGACCGCTTTGTTCTTGTTAATTAACTCCTCTCTACATGTTGATTTGTGCAAGCCGTCTTGTTGACTCTCAGTTTGCAAACATTCATCAGAATGCGGGCAAGCCTAATCATCACATCATTTTTTGCCGGTAACCATCCTCATCCTCCTATTTCCTCCTTTTCCATTACAGCCTCCCGCTTGATAATAACTTGTGTTTTGTTTATAAGGGGAATGGAATGTGTTGTTTGTAGGAGGTGTAATCACTGTACTTTGTATGGATAAATTTGTTTAATCATGCTAATTCCCTATAAATAATTTAGGGCCTTGAGTTTAATACTCATCTTTTACTTTTAGTAATCTCTCTCTGTTTTTACATGCTATGCATATGTAATTTTTTTATATAATTTTCATCAGAATTTTGGCTTTTATAATTATTCTCTCCTTTTAAACCACTCAATTTCAAAATATTAGAAATACAGGACACATTTTAAGAGAATAAAGTATTTTTTTTACTTTTAAAGTTCATATATTTAAAAAAAAGAAAACGATTGAAATAGTTTGAAAAAAAACATGTTTTCTTAAAATGTGAAACTAGAGGCTATTTCGTTTTTTAAACATTCATCACGTGGATATCTAGAAAATTTATTAATATAAATAAAAGACAATAAAAAGTCTTGAAAGTTATAATCACATTATAACTGTCTGAGGAAATCGATACTGTCGCAGACAACAGTCGATATTGACGATATATTTCGATTTATACAACGGCATTAAATTTAGTAAAAGAAGTTTTACGTTATTTTTTTATGATTTACATAGTTGTGAGATTGGTGAGGTTTGAACTGTGGTAACCATTCTGGCAATAGCGAAGCATAATTTATTTTTCTTTTTAAAAAAATAATGTTTTTGAAAAATAATAATAAATATTAATTAACAGATGGTAGTCATCTGTTACTAGAGAAATACATCGGTTATTAGGAAAATACCTACAAACATAAGATTATTATTTATAATTATATTTATTAAATAAAAGTTTTTTAAACAACACTTTTAGTTTTATGAAATCCCAATAGAAATCATAAAATTAACAAAAAAGAAAAAAAAGAAGAATTCAACCATTGATTTTTACAACGTGGTTCGCTCGTTACTATCTAATTTACTCCTCTTTTTCAGGGTTGGAGTGGATAAAAATTTAAGAATGATAAAGGTAGCGTGAACCTTAAACTAAACAGTATTTCCTCCCGTTAAAATTAAATTTAAGATAGGCGATAACTACCTAATATTCTTGTGGTGAAAATTTTCACATATTTTTATAAACTTCAAATCTTAAAAGGATATTACACATTCCTCGTTATCGTTATGCAGCAATAACATTTCTGCATTATTATTGGTAATGTAACTTTTCCAGATATTAGATCGGTGTTAATTACGGATTTTTTTTGAAATCTTCGTTTATCTTAAATTATTTTTGACGAATTACCAAACAATGTTGTTCTACGGTCAATTTCTCCGATCTTTTTTATTTTTAATGAATCTAATGCTCCATTATTCTAGTTGCATTATTTCCTTTAGTTTGCCTTCTTATTCTAAATTCAATTATTATTTTTGTTCTTTAGATACTGATAGAAATAAGCTTTAGTAGCGATTCGTAAATATTTATTTCTTTTATTACTATCCCTTCATTATTTTTGGTTTGCAGGCGAATTAATCAAAAATATCTATACTAAAGAGAAAAGTATGATGATTATGTCAAAAATGGATATAGGTTTTTTTTTCTTCAAATCTTTACGTTTTCAAGATACTAGTTCATCAAGATAAAAAACATATTTATGTATGTCGCACTGATTTTGGCCTTCTATCTCTGGATTGACTGAACCGGTTTTCTTCTATTTTGACTTAAACATTTTTATATATATGGGGGATTGATCTTATTTTTTTTTCAAAATTCTTTTAGTGGGTGGGGGATATCGCGCAAAACCCAATTTAAATTTTCTTCCGCAGCATTTTAGAGAAAATTTTATTAAGGTAAATGCATTTATAAAATGTCATTTATAAACTGCAATGCATATACAAATAATCAAAAAATTTTGTTCAAAAAATCCCTTCCTCTATCTTTCTTCATTTTAAATATTTTTCAAAAATGTTTTTTTAAAGGTTAGGCTTCATGTATACAGCTATCAAGAAATGTTCACAATTTTTTTTTTAAATTATAGATCCTGGAATTAAAATGCAGGAGGTTTTTTGAATTCTTTATTTTTTAATTATTTTAGGCTTTATTGAAGAGGGTGTTAGATTTAGAGAAAACTTTTCTTAAACAAATCTGTTAATCTTAACCTATATATGTATAGTTTTAGAAAACGTTTTCTTAAAATTTATTCTTCACCTCTAAAAAATTTGTATTTGTTTTTTTTGTTTTTGGCTTTTATTAACTTGATTTTTGGTTTTTGGCTGTTTTTTTAGCTTGGTAACAATTTATTACATTTCTTTCTTTATATTAAGATAAATAATAGAAAAATATTTTTTAATCATAAAATATGCAGAATAGTTCTTAAGCTTAGAAAAATTATTTGACCTTTAAATGTACTGACCGATTTTAAAATAATCAACCTTATTGGATGACAAACTAAAAACAAATTTGTTTATTATAAAAATATTTAAAACTCCCATTTTATTATATTTTCAGTCGTTATTTGCAGGAATCTTCTGTGATTACTACTGCTGTTCTCATCCTAGAGTCAGCTGGAAAAGAAATCGTTTTTTTTTTAAATAATATTTATAGTCTCATCAACAATTAAAGTCATTAGCGACTTATCGGTGTACTATAACTGTACCGGTAAATTTGTAGTCTTGAACAAACTCAGGCGACTACTCCTAAGACGTGTGGTTAATTAAAACTCGACCACCAAAGAACACCGGTATCCACGAACTAGTATTCAAATATGAATAAAAACAACTACCTTTATTAGGATTTGAACCTTAGAATTTCGAATTCGAAATCAGCTGATTTACGACGACGAGTTTACCACTAGACCAACCTGGTGGTAAAAAAAAATCTTGTTAGGGATCATATTCTAATAATCTTTTCATAAAAATAAGCATTCAATTTTTTTTTTATTTTCGTTTTGGTTGGTCTTATCGCTTGTTTCTTTTTATTGTAGATACATGTGTTGAAAAGTGTGTTGGATTTGAATTATGTTTATTAATTTAGAAAATTGTTATTCTGATTTTATTTTTTCATGACGTTCTAGAGAATTAATTTGTGATTAATGTGTGAAATATCATTTTGTTGTTAATATTAGTGGATTTGCATTTATGAGACGATTGGCAGATGTTGACTAGTTTGAAACGGAGGGCTTTTAAGTGTTCTTTATATGTTTGTTTGGAACGAGTACTGTATTTATCAATTTAGATTAGTACAGTTGAGTTAATATATTGAAAGAGTATCTGTTTGGTGGATTTGTTTTGTATGACGGTTTGGTTTATGCTGTTTTGTTGTTTTAGAGACCACATTGTATGCACATTTCTTAAATTTGTGAGATACTTCCTCTGAATCTTATTTTTTACATGGTATTATTGTGATGTGTTTCTATTTTTCTTTATAATAAATGTATAAATTTATTATTTATTTTGTGTAGGATTGTACCAATCAGTGTTCTGTTATCTCGATTTGGATGTGCTAGGAATTTTATGGTTTTGATATCTTCTATATATTTTTTTAAAGGGTTTTGTTATTGTTTGATTTTATTAAAGAATAAAATCAAGAAAATTTGACTGTGTTCATATTGAGCTGTACAATTTAATTTTTGGTGTATACAGATGAAGATAGTCCTAAGACGAACTGGTAACGTTATGAAGTTCTAAAAACTATTTATTTAATAAATTTACTACCGTTTAAAATGCGTTAAATGGTTTTTGATAAATATATCAATTGTTTAAAATGATCTTTTTTTGTGTCAATAAATATATACGGGGTTCTACTTATATTTTTCGTCCTAATTTCGTAATTTATTTATTGTTAAATAAATAAATTGACGAGTGCTAGTCGAAAATTATCTACACTTTTCGTCCTATAATTTATTTGCACATAGGTATGGGGTTCAATATTTACATAATTTTTTCTACTTAATCATTTCCTTTGTCAATGCACTTGGCCCAGCGGTCCACAAGCTTCCGTATTCCTTCCAAGAAGATGGTTTTCGATTGGTCGTGAAGCCATTTTTGCATTGCATTCTTCACTTCTAAGTCTCTGAAAAATAGACGTCTTCGCAAAGCGTCCTTGATCGACCCAAACAGAAAAAAGTCAGAGGGAGCAAGATCTGGACTGTAGGAAGGGTATTCTATAGTACCTCAAAATTCATGTTATTGGTTTGAACGGTGTGAGACGAGCCACGTGGGATGAGCTATCTTGATACCAATTGCGCACAGATTTTACAGAACCGAGCTCGTGAATGATTTTTATGGTCAGAACCATGACTGATATTCAAAGAAGCCTTCTCGATGGTAACTCGCCTATTCGCCAGAACCATCTCTCGAGCTTGCTAATTTTGTCGTCCGTAATGAAGGTTTACGGGCATCCTACTCCCTCTTTGTGCGTCACACTCTTTTCGATTCACTTAAAAAACACTTTTACGTAATGAAGTACGGTTCCCATATTGCGAATAAAAATCTACGTTGAATTTCAGCTCCTTCACAACCTTCGACCAGATAAATCGGATCACTGCTCCTTGTTTCTCCTTAGTGAAACTTCTAGCGGAGCGAACATGTTTACCCTGCAATAGCCGGAAGCCAAATGACGCGATCGGGATCAAATTTCAAAACTTGACTGCATCGTACCATCTCTAAGCACGCATGCGCAGAAGGCAGTATGACAACAATGAAGATATGTTATTGCGAAAGTGTGGATAATTTTAGAACTCGCCCACGTACACTATATTACGGAGGTTTCAAAGATATCTTTATGGAGATGTAAAAACTTCATTCAGCTTTATTTTCCCGCTGTCATGATATGGAATAATATAATGGTATTTTTAAAATAGCGTACAAATTATTTTAATGGGTTAAAATTATTGGCACCAAAGTTTTCTGTTTCTTATCAATTTATGGTCTCTTGAGTTTAAATTTAAATTAGAAACGGGAGAAATTTGTGTGTTGGAGTCCAATTTTCTTATTAGATCTGAATAAGTTAAATGTATAATCATGAAAATTTGTAAACTTAGTCATTCTTGAATATCGGAGTTAATATTTATTTATGAGAATCAAACAAGGATTGGATAATTTGTCTTTATCCCATAAACAGGCTGGGAAAGTTTTACAACCATGTTTCCTACTTTTAAAGTTATGAGCGATCGATTAAAAATGAATGAAATTTTTTGTTTCATTAAATTTATAAGAATATTCGCCGCTTTCTGGTAGATTATTCTTCAGTCTTTTTGAAATTTAATTTTCTTGTTTTGATTGCAGAACTGAATTGTTATCGTAGTATAACATGCATGTATATATTTATTTTATAAAAAAAGACCTTGTGGTTTATTTTGCAATTATTCTATCTCATTTTCAGTCGATTAAAATAAAATCTTTTCCATTTTATACCTTATTCAGTATCGAAGATAGAAAGAAGTTCATTAACATTATCCATTGGAATTCTCATCAGTGTTATATCTTATTTAACCATGTACGAGTAGGTTATATTTTAATTTCTTCTTTCTTTTACCTATTTATTTTCTATTTTTAGCAGTACATCTAGTAAGCATCGTTTAGCTAGTTGTTAATTTCTTATTGTAGTTTTAAATTTAAATTAAAGAATAGATTTTCCTGTTTTTATTTTTCTACATCGTAGTTGTGGGAAATTAAGGGTGGATTTTTAACTCCATTTTATTGCTAGAAAATCCTTTCCTAATTGGGCTTATTTCTATATGTTTGTTACAGATTAGTAGAAAATTAGTTTTTACTAGGTTAATTGTCGCAAAGCATTTTATGTTTTAAACAACTGAATGTTATAACATTAGATTATTTATATTGTAAATGCTACTATCCAAGTTGTTAAATGCTCCACCTTAGCGTATTCATTAGTATGATTAATCAGCTATTTTGTAGGTCATCATCTATGAAAATTTTCTCCTAAAATAAAAATTATTGTATTATTTAATCGCATGTGTCAGTTGACAGTTAAATCTTTTTCTACATGACTTGTTTTTATTTTAGCAGTAGTTTTATGTAACTAGTAAATAGTGGAATACGTCTACGTCTTTGATATTTATTATTATATTATGTTTTACGAATAATTCTTTCAGTTTTATTAAACACTTCTAAAATTAACAAAATCAATTTCTTTTATATATAATTTTCTTATATTTTATTACTTGTTTTTTTTTAACTCGCAATATTTTTTTCATATTTATCCTTAAATCTTGCATCCTTAATTTAACATATTTCCTGACATTGACGATGATGAAATTTTACACAGTCAGTAAGGTCGGGTCACAATACAATATTCTACCATTACGTTTGCGAACATCCCTCCGTACGGGGGTAGATTAAAGGTGGAAATTAAGGAGGCGTGTAAAAAATTGCAAAATTTGCAAGAGGCCTATGCGGGGTTTTGGGGTTGCAGATGACAAATCCGATTGCCGTTTGACTTAAAAAAATTACAAATACTTGGTACTTTTGAAATCCAAATTAACCTACTCTTCTTTTTCCTGTTTAGCGTCCGGTAACTACCGTTTAGATAATTCTTCAGAGGATGAATGAGGATGATATGTATGAGTGTAATGAAGTGTACTCTTGTACATTCTCAAAATTAACCTACTAATTAAACTCATGCAATGTATAATAACTTGATTAAAGTACAACTAAAAAGTATAAGGCAAGTTTTGAAAAATTTTGTAATATTATTAAAAAATAAGGGAGATAACATAAATCTATTTAATTAATCTGCTAGTAAATTTTTATTCATATGTTTTCAATAAAAACAGTCTTACTGCATTCAGTATTTAATTGAATGGTATGCTGTAGTTCAAAAATGCATTTATTGAAAGATTTGTTTAGCTGTTCGATAGCTTTTTAGATTTAATTTCCATCCAATGTTAAAAAAGAAATTCTCAGATATGTGCCTTTAAGTGTAATGGTATTAACTGTAGAAAATTATTACGATTAAAGTATCATTAACCTTGTCAGCACACATGTTTATCATTAAATATAAACTAACTTTATGTTGTAAATATTTATATTCTTCATTCCTTATGTTGACTCTTTTTTTTTTCTTACTTAATAATTTTATTAGCCTAATTAATATATTTTTTTGTTATATTATAATGTATAATGTCATACTTTTTCTGTTGCTATCTGTAAAGTGCAGTTGTTATTTGATATTATTATTTGATAAAATATTTATCAATCTTTACCAATTAGAATTCATCTATTTTCAGCTAACAACATTCGTTGTTAGCTGAAATAAAAAAAAAAAATTAATAATAACTTTAATTACTTAAGAAATTAACATAAGTTAAACCTAAAAAATTTTGATGAAGCCCTAAGTGATTTAGAAATTAGGTAGTGAGGGTACAAAATTGTAAACAATTAGTTATTATAAAGTTAATTTTTAATTAATATTATTTAATTAGAGATTTTAATATTTTTCTTGTTATTAATATGGCGCTATCCTTCTCTTCATTTATTGCCTACAATCGATTAATAATAGTTTTATTTTTCAAAAAATCCTTGTCTCTCTCTCTCTCTCTGTGTGTGTGTGTGTGTGTGTGTGCGTGTGAGAGTGTGTGTGTTTTTTATATATGTGTATATATATATATATATATATATATATATATATATATATATATATATATATATATGTACATATATATATCTATATATATAAATGTGAAATTTTGTGGCGGGTTCTGTTTGCAACAGCATCACGCGAGAACTAACCGACCGATTGCTTTATAATTTTAAGGATACACTCGTGTTATCGTAGGGATAGTTTTAAGTCATTGATCGAGGCCCTACCCCTCTTGGGGGTGAAGTTGTGGAGATTTTCTGGTCAAAAGTCAGTGTATCTTGTTACTACTATTCTGTCTTTGGTAATTTAGTTTCTTTTTTAGGTATTTGTAAAGAATTATTATTTTTCATTATTATTATCTCAACTATCAGGATAACAAACACAACCGAGGTCCAGGTGATTGGACAGGAAGAGCTCGCTTCGCTCCGGTTAGTATATATATACATACACACACACACACACACACACACACACACACACACACACACACACACATATATATATATATATATATATATATACACATTTACGTAAAATCATTTCATTTTAGAGTTTTAAACGAAGAAATGAAAAATATTTTGAAGTAATTCTTGTTTTGGTTTAAAGTTATAGTATTTTTCCGCTTCGTTGGGTAAGTTTGTTTTTAATATAAGTCAAACTTCATAAACTCTTCTTTATATTCAGTGGATATGATTTACATAGAGTTTTTCAAAATTAAATTCTCTAAAAATGTTTTTGCAACTTTTATTTGTTTAATTTCAATTTAACAAAGTTATTTTGCGACAATAATGTTTTGCAACAATGATTTTTCTGTTTTACAATAAATTAAAAAAAAAAAAAGTACAAAAGATGTAGTTATGAGAAGATCTGCTTTATTCAATTTATCAAGTCATTAACCATATGTAATCATAAAATTTTCTACTCAATTTAAGATCCAATAATTTCAGAATGGTTTCAATTTACCCTTAGAGCAGAAATAATGATTTTCTTATAATTCTTTGTGAACTATAAAACATTATAGTTTTTTTTTAAACCGTAAGTCAAAAATGTAGCTTTTCCAAAATCATGTTTACATGAACTTTTTCTCTATTTCCACTTATAAAAATGTTCAGAAATTCTTTCAGTTTCTTCGTTTTACATTCTGAACATATATGACTAACGATAGGAGGTAATATATGAATTTGAAATAAAAAAAAAGTATGACGTTTAAACTTCGGAAATAGTGTAATGCAGTTTAAAGGGATTTTTTCATCGATTAAATTTTAATTTTTTTAGAATTTATGTAAGAAAATCAAATCTAATCGTACACGACGGAATGTGTTATTCACTGAACAATATGACAGATTGAATAAGCCCACTAGTTATTTTTTTTTTATAATGGAATGACTTCTTAAAGTGTGGTCTTTAGTATTCCGGATACGCGAGATAAATCTCTTGAGAGGGTAGGATCGGATCATTAAGGGATGCTACTATCTTTCTCTCTTTTCTTTACAGCACCATCTCTCTCAATCTCTTCTATTTTAGCTCTTTCCCTTTTATATATATATATCCTTTACTGAACTGAACTCCTTTAATTTTGGTTAGTCTCCCTATCCTTATATCTTTCACAGGACGTAATCCACTCGAAATTAGATAAGCAATGCGCTTTTACAGGAAAATGAGACCCTGTGTTCTTTTTCCACTTGAAAAGTAATCAACTCCAAACGTCTTTATTATTACCTCTAACGGTATAATCTTGATGCGCTTTATTATTATTATTCCATTGATGTACGGATACGTAAATATATACAGATCAGTTATCCGTAAGTATTATTAATGATGTACTTATTTAAGGATTTAGGCTTTTTCTTTATTTATTTTTTAATTTTACGAAGCGACTGTTGCTTGCATCTATTTATGGGTTTTAAATATATATTTATAAAGTTGTACATGAAGAAGAATTCTTTATCGGATTATTAAGCAACACTCAAAAAGATTTAAAAAAAATCATAAATAACTTATTAGACTGCGTAAATTTTATATTTCAAAACTTATTATTCTTAGTCATATTTTACTTCTATTCTTTTTTTTCTTGATATTTCCTAAGCTATTATATTAAATGATTGATCTTTTAGTAATAAACTGCTGTTCTTCAATCAACCATTAACGTTTTTAATATTTTTGTCATAATACTCGTTTTCATTTTAAATATAATATTTAATAATTGTGCAAAAGAATGGAGCTTATTTTTGTTTTAATTACACTTTATATATATTTTGGGCTATCATTTTCAAATCTGGTGGTTCATTAATTTATTTTTACATTATTATACGTAATGTTTTTTTTTTAATTAAAAAAAACCTTAGAAACCTTAGATTTGAAAAAGTTTGTTTTGTTTTTTTATTAAATTATATATATATATATGCATATATATTAAAATAAAGAATGCTTAAAAGTGAGAAAAATGTGTATATATAATGATAATACTTATCACTAATGTAAGTTTTTGTAATTATTTGGCTCATAATGCTTTAGAACCTTTGAAGTATATCCTGATAATTAGCTGGTTTATATTTAAAATTCACATATATTTTATATATATTTATATATATTTTAACATATATTTTTAAAGCAAATTTGAATAAAGCAGTCTTGACTGTTATTGATAACATGACCTATGACAGTTCATAATTATTTAACGATACACTTTATTCATAATAGCATGTAATATTATTAATTGTATTTTAAATATAAATAGCTGATGATGAAGGAAAGGCTCGAAAGCGCTATTGTGTGAAATGAGATAAAAAATTATCATTCTGGTTTCACCTAATTTCGAATGTCCTTTGGTATTATTCAATATAGACTTGGTCCGTAAATACCTTGACAAACTAAACTGTCACTGTACCGCCGATGTATTCTGTTTTGTATATTGCACCATTCTTTGGTTCGATTATGAATTATATAGAGATACCGCTGCTAACAAAGAAAAATAAATTGCTTGGAGTATATATGGTTAATTTTTTCTTCTGGTACTTTGTTTTTTTTTTTAAACAAATGTTTTTATTCATATTTGGAATGTGTCTTAATAAAAAAAAATAAACAGTCAAGTAATTTATTTCGTAGGAGATTTCTTACACAATAAGTTTGATTATATACGTATATAATTTTCAAGAAATAAATGAATCTTATTACAAGAGCAGACTTTTAGTCATTTGACTGGTTTGATGCAGCTCTCCAAGATTCCCTTATCTAGTGCCAGTCGTTTCCTTTCGGTTACTACCTACATCCTTAACTATCTATTTTACATATTCCAAACATTACCTGCATTCGCAATCTTTCCCATCTACCTCTCCCTCCAATATCAAAGAAACTATTCCAGGATTCCTTAATATGTGGCCTACAAGTCTGTCTCTTCTTTTAACTATATTTTTCCAAATGCTTCTATCTTCATCATTTTGCCGCAGTACCTCTTCATTTATCACTTATCCTCCCTTATGATTTTTAACATTCTCGTATAGCACCACACTTCAAAAGCTTGTAATCCTTTCTTTTCAGGTACTTCGATCATCCAAGTTTCACTTCCATAAAGCTACGTTTCAAACATATACTTTCAAAAATGCTTTCCTGACGTTTAAATTAATTTTTGATGCAAGAAAAATATATTGCTGATTGAAAGCTCGTTTCGCCTGTGCTATTCGGCGTTTTATATCGCTCCTGCTTTGTCCATCTTTAGTTACTTCCCAAATAACAAATTCGTCTACCTCCATAGAAGAATTTATTCTTATAAACATTATTACTATATCGGTGTATTTATTTTACCAATTACTGGAAATTTGGGTTAAAAATTTGTTATAATAGAAATTTCCTGTAAACTTAGATTTACATTTGGCCCTCAAATATGCAGCTTCTTTGAACTTTTATAAAAATATGTTTTTTGTCAAATTTTCCAATTAAAAATTTTACTAAAACACAGTATTATGTTAAACAGAATAAATAAATCAAAATCAGTAGCTAGTTATTAAAAAGGAAAGCTAAAGATTGTTTAAAAATCTAAAAAGCATACTAATGAAAAGAAACCATACAAAAATTAAAAATTAATTTTTCCTGCATTTGAATATTAAATTAATTATTACATTTAAAACAAGAAAGATAAGTTGTTTTTATACCAAAGACGAAAACTCCATTTAATGAATCTAAAAATATAATCAACAAAAAAAAAACGACTACAAACGGCTGACTGTTCGGACTATTGTCCGTATGAAATGTAATACTTCATAATTAACGAAGTATGACATTTCATACTTCATAAATTATCAGAAGGGGCGTGAGAATTAATTTTATTACTGTTCTGGCAAGAAGGAAAGTACGGTAATCACTAAAAATATTGGATATGGTTTTTATACATTTTTGATGTTTAATGATCTAGTGACCCCGAAAAACAAAACATGTAGGTTCGAGAGGTTTTATTAAATATACCTGTTCTTGGTATTAATTATTTATTATTTATTTCCCTTTTTTTTTTAAATGGGAAATAAAAAAATATATATTTCCCGTTTTTACACCTGTCTAATCAAAACAGTTTTTTGATTAGACAGGTTTAAAAATGTAAAGTTTGTTCGTACGTAGATACGTACATATGTACGTGTGTTTGCTTCTTTGAAACTTAATAACTTTTGACTAGATAAACTGATTGATAAAATCGTGTACAGAGTCGTGTAAATTGGGAAATGTATTGGAAAACTTTTTGGGTAAATTTTCTTAAACTTTTGCAAACATAAGTTCACTTTATTTTAACGATTTCTGTTAAATTTTAAAAAAAATTGCCCCAAAAATTCCCCCTTTCCCAAAAATAGAAAAAAGTATCTTTTTAGGTATTACATATTTTTTAACCGAATTTTTTTGTCTTCTTAGGCATGGTTGTAGTGGAGGTGAGCCAAAAAAAAAATACTTTGGGGTCAATATTGGTGGTGGGAGAGCCGATCAAAATATAAACATATCGATTTTTTGAATTTAAAAATTTTTTTTGGTTTATTTTCAAGTATCATTATTTTTACACTATGAAAGAATAATAACTAATGCTAGGAAAGTATTAAAACTTTGCTGTCATTTTCTTTATAAACGAAAATCTGTAGTTAAATAATGCAATAAAGTTAAAGAAAAATTATGAACTACGAACTAAAGTTGAATTAAGCGATGACGGGAGATTCTGATAATTTTACTACGGTGAAAGCCAAATAAACCAGTGAAAGGGTTAATAAAATTATTAGGTCAAAGTTTAGAAAGTTCAGTTGATGTGCTGAGTGCGATGATTCTAGGTATTAACCTCTCCGCTGTAGTATTGGCAGTGCAAACACTATTTTAGAAACCCCAGGGAGAACTGCTCTATGTCTATTTATTTATGTTTTCTAAACTATGAAGAGTAATTAATTAATTTTATCAGTTTTCTTTCGGTTTAACATTATCTGTAAAATAATATCTTTCACGTAATTTTTATTTAATATCTAGTAAAATCTAACGGATACAAACCAAATAAAATCAGCACCAAAACGCTATTTTAAGTTTACTAAATTTTTTATTCTAATTAAACGTAAAGTGATTTCTGATTATCATTGAATAGTTCCTCGAGTAATAACCTGTTATTTACTCTTTTACATACCACATCCTCGATTTCAGCGTTTCTTTTTTCTTATCGATTTTAATTATTCGTAAATAATAAAAACCTGTATTATTTTAATAATAAAATTAAAGCTAGGAAATATTTTTCAAAACTGTATTTGTTTATGTATTTAAATTAACAACAAAGCAAATCTAAAGACAAAAAAAAAGCAGTTTAGTAAAAGAAAAAATATGATGGCAGAAAAAAAAATAAAAAAACGGTTTATAAAAAAGCAAATAATAAATAGGCAACTAATATATAAATGAAATAAACGATAATACAGTAAGAAGGTATTTAATAATACCAAAATAATTTTTTTATTTACATGATAATTCTCAAAAATGTTTAGGTATTCAAATATGTACGTTCCTTTTTAAGTATTTATTCCGTTTTTGCGTGCGTCCAAAAATAAGTATCGTATTCAATTTCATCTCTCAGAATATTCATTGAACGGAATATTAAATTTAATCCAAATACTGCTAAACTCTCAATGGAGCTTCAAGCTAGGGTTTAAATGCTTTACTACTAGTCCCAAAGTAAGTCGCTGTCTCATCTTCACACCTTTATCAATGTGTATTTTACAATTGGTAGGCAAATATTTTATAAATATTAAAATATATATAATTTTATATAAATAAAAATAACTATTTGAACATAAAAAAATAGCTAATAAAAAGTCATTGTTTTTAAAATTTTCAGTTAATAAAATTGTACCTTATTTCTTGTTACAAACATCTAAAACACTGTGATGGTTCATTTTTTAATTAGGTAGCCCCAATTAATCTGGATGTTTGTTGAGTCTTTCTCTAAATATTTTCAATTTTGCCTCATTTCATATTGTGCGTACGATCTCTGCTAAATTAAAATATAAAAAAATTTGCTAATATTTTATCTTTTTTTTTTATGAAGGTTAGTTATGGAAATTAAAAAAAAATTAAATGACCTTAACGAAGTTTGAAATGTAATATTTCGATTAGTTGACATGATTAAGGTGGTCTTTTTATTAATTCATTGTAATTCCATTTCGATTATTTTGATTTGAACAGTTTGTTCTATTGTTCGTTATTTGTTTAAAAAATATAATTGATGATTTGGCAAAATAACTTTAATCAATTGTTAATATTTTTTTAAGTGATACAGTAGCGCGGATTGTTAGGCGGGTGATTGATTCATCAACGCCCAGCAATAACTTCTGAAATTGATGAAAATTTGTGTATACGCTCTCCTTACAGTTTAAGTGGTCACTAAGAAAGGATTTCTTAAAATTTCGGGTTTAAAAAGTTAAAATGAGATAACATTGAAATTTACTATTTTTCTAATTTCTAGGTAACAGATGAAAATAGCACCTTGATTTTTTATGTGTGTGATCGTTATTTTAATATTTAAATACTAATTTCTACATTTTTTGAATATTCCGAGTTTAAGGGGTTAAAATAGATTTTGAATTTTTTCTGAAACCTGGCTATTTTTTTTAATTTATCGGTAACAAATGAAGATAAAGAAAGGTAAAGAAAATTTGAACAATGATTGCAAATTTTCTCATTTTCCGTTTATATAAATGAGAGATTTATTAATCTTCTGATGAATATTTAAAAGCCATTTTCAGGTTATCTTGAATGTAGTTTTTTTTAAGTGGTGCGATGGTGTACAGCGCGGCGGCTCAACCCACGTAGCCACTTCCAATGTAACTGTATGTATGATGCGACTGGATGAATCTGCCTCCGGTTATTTGACTAAAACACATAAAGTAACAGTCATTTTTAAAAAGATGAAAAGCGAAGTACGGTCACTTTTTAGTGGTGTTTATTGGGTAACGATAAGAACTGGAAAAATTACATTTTTGTCGTACGAAGTACGGGTAACCAGATATAAGTAATACTTTTAAGATGGAGGCATTTCTTTTTACTGTTTAGCCTTCGGGAATTACAGTTGAGGTATTACTTCAGAGGATGAATGAGGATGATGTGTATGAGTGTAAATGAAATGTAGTCGTGTACAGTCTCAGTTCGACCATTCCTGAGATGTGTGGTTAATTGAAACCCAACCACCAAAGAACACCGGTATCCACGATCTAGTATTCAAATCCGTAAAAAAGTAACTGCCTTTACTAGGACTTGAACGATGGAACTCTCGACTTCCAAATCAGTTGATTTGGGAAGACGCGTTCATCACTAGACCAATCACTAGGCTCATCTTAAAACCAAATTGGTTTTATGATAAAGTCCGACTGTTTTGAAACGTACATTCTTAGATCACTCAAAATTAAGCGTGTACTGACCAAATTGTTGCTCTGAAGAAATTAGAGTAGACTGATATTTTTTTATAAATTGAATTTTAATTAAAATGTAAAATGCCTGTTCAATTTATAAAAAAATTCTATTTATTATTATTCCCACAAGCATGAGTTTAATTAAAACATTGTGGTGCAGAGGGCAGATCCCGCTGGCTAGACGGGAAGGACAAGTGAAGCGAACCCTGACCGGTTAAACTTCTCCTAACCGCGATGGGAAACGCAAGTAACCATACAGTGCGGACGAAGTCGCGACGGATTTGCTAGTATATATATATGTAAAGAACATATCATGAGTGATTAATAATCAACGACCAGCAAAATTTACTAAAGATAAATTGATGAAAATTTATATACAATTTTTTCTTTCCGTGTAAGTGCACAATAAGAAATGATTTTTTGAAATTCAGAGTTAAGGGTTAAAAAGGAGTAACAATGAAACAATTTTTTGAATTTTTCGGTGTCAAATCAAGATATCAACTTCATTTTTGGAATGTGTAATCGTCATGTGAAAACCAGTCTCTGAATTTTTTTTAATTCGTTCTTGAAAGGTAAAAAAACTTCTAAAGATTGCAAATTTTCCTCGTTTCCGACTATACTAAATATTCTCTCGATTTGGGCTTGTAAAAACTCTTCAGATAAATATCTAAAAACCATTTTCGGCTTTCTTGAATTTTAACATTTTAAAGAGTAACAAAACATATATATTTTTTTTACATTTTTGCCGTTTATTTATTAGCTACCGCTATTAAATCAATCTTTATGAGACCTGGTAACATTATGATGGTAATTTATGTTTGTAACTTTCATTAGGTATTTCGCGAGCAAACCGCGACGAGAAATCTAAAAACCAGTTTATTGGTCCTGTATTGACCAAACTGCTGCTGTAAAAAAATTACAATACATTGATAGTTTTTATAAGTTATACAGGATTTAATTTTTTTAATCATTATTATTTTTGCAAACATGAGTTTAATGGAGACAGGCGTTCAGGAGGCACATCCCCTTGTTAGCGAGCGAAACAAGGCTTAACGACCGGCTTAACATCCTCTGTCCGCGACGGGAAACACAAGTAATCATACAGCGCGGGCGAAGCCGCGACGGAGATGTAGTATATGTATGTATACTTTATGTATATCGACTTATATATATATATATATAATTTTAAATTGAGAATTGAATTTGTTTTTAGTTCTTAATTAAAATGTAATAATACAATTCTTAATATAGATACTATAGTTTATGTAGTTATTCCTTAACATGTATGTTTCTTAAGAAAACAAGCATAAAGAAAAAGAAATGTATAAATATTTTATATAAACACTCTTATATAAAGTGCCCAGCATCTGTTATTGCTGTACATTAAATTAAACATTAATAATGTGTTAAATAAACATAATATTCATATTTTGTTGTTGCAAGATAGCTCGGAAACTTGGAAACACCAACAACGATAAGAATATTTTAAACGCTGATGTTAGTGTACATCTAGAGTAATGAATAGTTCTAACTATAGTACAGTTATTGAAACAACTACATGATATAACATGACAATTCAGCTATTACTATTTTGTATCTGGTATTCATTACATTAAATGCAGCATACATCAAAAGTCTTGTTTGCTCTCAGTACTAATTAAAATAAACTTATAAAATTTATGTAAAATATATATTTACATATATATATATATATATATATGTATGTATCATTCAGTAGAACATGAAGCAAAAGTAGTAAACAGAGACGATACTAGACATTACTAAAAAGGAAACTACAGTTATGAAGAAAAACCAACCATGAAGCACATTATTAATTATTACTCATTACCATTTGATCTATAACATTTTACGAGGGTTAGCTAAAATTTAATAAAATGCTTTATCACTCATAATTCGCAAATGAAAAGAAATAGCCAAATTAAAAAAGATATGCCATAAAATTTCATTTATTTGCTACAAAACCTTACAATTATTTCTGCACGTAGTCACCATTTCATTTCTCCTGATGAACTAGTTTTCTCATTCCGTCAATGAATAATATGCCGGTCTTTCCTAGATCCACCACCTTTCTGCATCCTTCAGTTCATCATTCGTGGTGAACTGAATACCCTTAATATCCTATTTATTAGCGGAAGGAAGAGAAAATGCAGGTTGCCAAATCTCGTGAATTTTAAAGGTGTGGAATTTGTTTAAATTTTAACTTCCCAGAAGCCTCGGTAGTTGCTCGTATTATGTGTGGTCGGACATTATCGTGTCGGAGAATTATTGCTCCGCAGATTGTCAAACACGATACACACGTCTCCAAAGGAGTTTTAATGTCACTGTGATCGCAGACAATTTAAAATCAGTTCAGTTTCTGGGTAGTCACGAACACGTGTTTGGAATCCCAGAACACTGACAAAAGAATTGTTTTTTTCAGAGCGTGGTGTTTTGAATTTTTGATATTTCATGCACGCTGTTTTTCTTCTGGTTCGTAATGATGCACCTGAGTTTGTCTCCGTCACATTAATGCAAAGGAATTCATCTCCTTCGTCACGATAACGTTTGAGAATGTGTTCACAACATTTTTTTCCTTGTTGTTTATTATTTTCTATAAATTTGTGTGGCAGCCACCGCGAACAGATTTTACGGTAGCTCAATAATGCTCCCTACTCTTTTTTTTTTTTTGTTATTCCTATCTAGTGGCGATGCGTTGTCGTGTGATACCCCGGTTATTTTAAATAGATTCATCTATCTCCTTTTCATGCTTCTCATGGGTTGCAGAAATCTATGGAACTCTGAGTTCAAATTTAATATTCGCTTTATCAGTTTCTGATGCAGGAAATTTTATTGCTCATCTACTCGTAGTATTTTAATCTAGTTTCATCACTATAAACGACTTTCAGACGACGATGAATGTCACTAGCGTTTGTTTTTTTAGCTGTTAAAGATTCATTCTCTGCGCTTGTTGTTAGAAGCGTTGACGTAGCAGGCGTACTTGACTCCATACAATGGTAACCGATAGAAAATGAGATGGTGTGGGTAAATGAGTCTTGGAATGTTGATAGTAGGTAAATTAAACTAAAAGATGGCAGCACCTGTCGTTTTCTGCATCATTTTTATTTCCCGCTACGTTCCAGTTGGAATTACATTTCCTATATTATTGTTTATCACAGTATATTCGAAAATTACATTATGGAGTTTATTATTAATATAAATAGGGTTTCCTATTAAATTTAGAGATTGATAATTAGCATTGGCTCAGTTTTACAATTTAAATTTTTAAGATTATATATAGTTCTTATTATCTATATAGTTGTGTATTTTTTTAATGAATACTTAAATAATAATAAATGTCAGTTATACTTCCAAATGATAGTTACATCCAGTTGTACTTTTTGACTATAACCGTCTTTTTGTTAGGACTTGTAAGTCTATGACTGCATCCTACATTTTGAAACAACGTTAATGTGTTAACACATTAATCACAATTTTTTTTAATAAAAAAAGTAAATCATAGATAGTGGTATCGTATTTTTCACCTCAAAAACTAGATCATGCTGTGTAATGGATTAAACAGGCTTGATAAAAAGTAGTATGATTTTATTATTTAATATATGATTTTATTTTTTTTCTTATAAAGATGTCCAACTAATTTGTTAATATATCAAAATCCCAAGGTATTTTGCAATTTGAATTTCATTTTTGTATTTAAAACATTACGTAGAACATACAATTGATTTTTCAACTCTGGAGAAGGTTAGCCTTAGCCAGTTGGAATGAAGGATTAGTATTTTTGATTTTTTAGAGTTGATATTCAGAGTGTTGGGACTAAGCCATTATTGATTTTGTGTAATGTAAAATGCCAATAATATAAACAACCTCCTTACATTTTTACCTGTAAGATCAACTCCTGTGTATTCGGCACAATTGTATTTTACATCTATTTACATTCATTAATAGTAGGCTATTAACATAAAGTATTGTTTCAGTCCAATATTGGAAGTATTGTTTCAGTCCATATTTGTGAAGAATGTGATTAACTTCTTTTAGAATTTATAAAAACAATTTAAGCACGATATTTAAGCAGCTTTTAAAACAATACTTGTTGTTGTTGTTTTTAGAACAATACTTGTTCATAATTTTCGATTTTTTTTTAATAAGGTGGTATACAGAACTGTATCAAAAGCTTTAACTAGGTCTTAAAAATAACCCTAAACCTTTGTTTCTCATAATATATCCAAAATTACAGAAAATATATTACGTTAGATTGGGTGCTAAGTTAGTATGCTAAATTCTAAAACCAGTTAGGTTTATTTAATTAGTTTTTCAGTTATTTTAAAAATATTACTGTGCATTCTAATGGATAAATATTTATTAGTTTTGGAAATGGATCCCCTGACTTTAATTTTAACTTCATTACAATGCATAGGAAATTTTAAATTTTTCTCACGAAATATTAATTACAATGAAAAGTGAGTCACTTATTCAAATTATACTGAATGAGCCAAAACTATGGAAACCCCTCAACAACTTTAAAACCGTTCCAGATAGAATACTGTAACTTCCAGGATAGGATATCGATCAACTACTTTACATTTTGACGAGAAATAGAATTTCAACCCTTCTTGCGGGGTGGCCCATGGGTTGTAACTTAAATATTTTAAATGGTAACACCCTTTGTGTGATAAATCATTTTAAACGTCTCTTTAATACAAGAAAATGGTATAAATAAAAAGTTGTTTGACTTTTTTCAATCAATGACTGTACCCAAAATGACGGTGGGATAAAGTTTTGATTTTGATAATAATTTAAGGAACTGCTACCGCAAATAAATACAGTTAGAAAGATTTGATTAAACGGATACTAACGAATAAATTTATTTAAAAAAATGTATTTATTAGGCATAACGCTTGTTTATTTACTTACATTTCATTTTAATAAATGTTCGAAATGCCCTCCTTTTATTGTTTGACAGCGTGTCAGTCAGTTCTAATTGATGATATGGCATTATTTAATAATTTCCTAGTGATATTATGTACTGATTCTCGAATTCTATTTTGTAAATCATCGATATATTGGGACTTACTATGAAAACAATACTTTTTAAGTGGCCCCATAGAAGGTAATTTAATTGTGATAAGTCGGGTAATCTCGCTGGCCATTTTGACCCCTTCGGCCATTCCATCTTCCAGGAAAAAATGATGCATTTAAAATTTAACGTGCCTGAAAACTGAAATGAGGCAAGACACCATCTTGTTGAAACCAAATGTTTTGGAAGTTGGGGCTAACAACATTTTGAATGTTTGTAACGGTATCGTCGAGATGCAAAGTCTCATATTTCACTGTGTTTAGGTTTCCATCAATAGGCCCTATCAATCGTCGACCAACAACACCTGCCCATACATTTACTTTGATTGGATACTATGTATGTGCCTCACGATACCAGTATGGATCATTATCAGTTCAATATCGAAAATTTTGGCGATTTACATTGCCATTTAAAAAAAAGTGGCCTCCTCACTAAAAATAAATGTTGTTTAATAAATTAGCATCTGCACGAATATTGTTCATCATAATTTCGCAGAACTCAAGTCTTCGATTGTTCTTCATTAAGTTCTTGCGCCAGACGAATTTTGAAGGGTTTGGCGTTTTCTCTTTTTAATGTTCGAATCGGTGAACTTTGGCTAATGTTATGTTCTCGAGCTGCTGTTCGAATCGAGGAATGAGGATTCTCAATAAATTTTTGAATTATCTCTAAACAATTTGTTATTATTTTTTTGCAGATTTAGGCTTTCCTATTTTTCCCCTATTATTAATGCTTTCTGTTTCTTCTAATCGTTTCGAAATTTGACACTCTATCTTTTGAAATAAGGTTACGATTATTAATTGTTGCATTGGACAATTCACAAACTTCATTATACGAGCTTACTCTGTAACCAAAGCCCCTCATTATTAAAAGTATGACCCTCTCCTGTTCGTTAATTGATATGCTGATAGCAATGTTACCTGGTAGCTCATAAAAAATTAGTTCAGTAAAAAATAATACAAAAGAAAGTAAAAGAGATGTAAATAACAAAAGTGGTTTACAACTTCTGTAGACATCAATCAGCCAACCGATCACAGTAAATTATCATAAGAAACTAACAGTGTAATAACGTAACACTAAATAGAATGTTACACAACAATGAAGTAAATTTCATTTTTGCAACAGTAATAAAGAGATTATCAATGATCACCTGATCATTGATAAAAAAATAAAGATATTATTCATTCAATTTTTTTATTCATTATATTGGAAAAAAAAAAAATTGTTTGTGTTGAAAAATAAATTTTTTTTAAATGAAAATTTAACTTTTAAACTAAATTTTAATAAAATTAAATTATAAGTCAGTTTAATTTCTTTTTATTTAATTTTATTATTTGAACTTACTAAATCTAGTTATTACCAAAATCTAAACTTTATCCCGCCGTCATTTATACCATTTTTCTTGTCTTAAAGAGACCTTTAAAATGATGTATCCCACAAAGGTTGTTACCATTTAAAATATTTGTGTTACAAAACTTGTGCCACCCCCCAAGAAACGGTTCACAATCTATTTCTCGTCGTAAAGTAGTTGACCGGTACCTTATCCTCAAAAATTTATATTTTATATTTGTCTTTTATGTGGAACAGTTTTAAAGTTGTTGAGAGGTTTCCATAATTTTGACTCACCCTAAACCTCACTTTCTAATTAATTTGCTAGATAATTTAGTCCTAATAATAATAATACTATCATATATTTATATGATGATTTCAAGTAGGAAAAATTCTTAATTTACAAAAAAGGAAAAAATTAATAAAAAATAATGATGTGGTGAATACAGCCTGTGCTAAGAATAATGGAGAAACTGTTTTTGTGGCATTTTGTAACTAAGTGAAGACATATTACGTAGCATTAAACAAGTCTTATCGCGTGATAATCCGCCATTTTATTGTGTAATCCACCGTACAACAATCCACTCGTAAGATATGGCCTAATAAAAGCCAACAATTTTTTTTAATAATAAAATGAATGCTTGGTTTTATATATTACAGACGATTACATAAAAAAAAAATTGTTGAATAATGTAGGTTTAAAAATGTGAGATAATTTTAATTTTATGCTTAATTTCAACTTAATAGATCTGGCTATTTTTGCTTATTTTATTAAGATATAATGAAGTTAATTTATTAAAATATACAATTATTATTTTGATTCTATTTAAAAAATGTTTTTTCATGTTAAAAGATATAAATGAAGGAAAAGCAATTTCAATTTTAACGTAATGAACGTTTCCTAATATTTTAACTGTATATATAATTTTAATAGTCGCGTTACTATATTACAATCTTTTACATATGATTACGACTGGTTTTATAGCGATTGCTTTTTCTTTAGATAAAAAATGAAAAGGAAAAAAAGGAATAAAATTTATTCCAATCGTGTAATAAAAATGATTATCTACTGCAGTATTGCATCTTTTTGTTTCCATTGGTTTATTTAAATATAACTTAAATTTAAGATTAATTATAATATTAAATTTATCATTCTTTTGATTCAGTTATTAGATGTTTCCTTCCTATAATTTAATGGTTTTTACTTGACAATATTTTTACCGATTTTTCGAAGAAAACTACGGGATTTTTGGTCACACGGTGGAATTTGGAGGTGAAATTGAATTATCTTTATACTTCGAGATATGAGGACTACGAAATACCATTCTCTTAAATTGTTGTTTCCTTATATAAAGTAAGTGTGGTTTGTCTTGATAAAGTCCTACATCTTGGACGAAACGTTGAGGTTTTCTGCTTTTGTTTTTGATGTTTTCTTTGTTTGTTGACCTAATGAATTGCATTAGAAAATTTTCTATTAATTTGGATAATTTTGTACCTTATCTAGTTTTTTATATTTGTCTGACTAAAGAATAGAATTTACTTATTGTGTGTGTGTGTGTGTGTGTGTGTGTGTGTGTGTGTGTGCGCGTGCGTGTGCGTGTGTGTGTGTGTGTGTGTGTGTGTGTGTGTGTGCGCGCTTATGTATTAAATTTGTGGCCCTAAAATGTTTAAAACTACTTTCTTTCCAATTTCATTGGAATTTAGATTTGCTTCAGTGTATCTGAAGTTGTGAAAATTTCATGAAGATTGATTCAGCCGTTCCTGAGTTACGCTCAATTTAAGGTCGTTAACAATATAACTTCAATTTGAGGTATTATTTTTTCGGGTCATGGATTGATTGGGGGGGGGGGGGAGTTAAAAAGTTTTCGGTACTTACGTATTAGCTTGTCAACCAATAAATGGCAAACTTTTTAGTTATTGTTAATATCACCCGATATATATTTTTATAACCATTTATATTTATTTATTTTATAAATATAATCTAACCAAACTTAACCTAAGCTCATTTCACTTACTAACTTTAACTAATTAATAGTAATATATTGAATATTTAAATAATAAATTCAGTAATTATTGCAATTATTTATTATTTAAGTAATCAAAACATTACTGTTAATTAGTCGAGGTTAGCTAGCGTAAGTTAAGTTTGGTTAATTTATATCTATAATTATAACCTTTTTTTTTTATACATAGAATATGTTAATGATCCCGTTAATGTTCGATGTTAATCGAACTTATGTAGTGCATTGTGCACTGAAAATTAGTGAGTTTCTGACGGCGAAATAGTAAGGGTGTGGGAAAATTCCGATTAAATATTTTTTTTAAATTTATACCTCGGGCCTAAAATGCAAAAACGTATTTTTTAAGATTTTCTTTTTCTTATTTTAGCCTTTATAAAAAGGTGGATGGTATAGAAAGGGGATATTAGATTTAGAGAAAACTAAACTTGAGAAAATGTTTTAAGCTTAACCTATATATGAATATTTTTAGAAAATCGTATCTTAAACTTATTCCCCACTTCTAAAAGATATTCTTGTTTTTGTTTTTTTCCCCCATATCTTTCTATTTCCTTATAAAAAGTAAAGGAAGTATTGTGATTGCGAAAAATTTCGGTTTTCAGATTTTAACGGAAATATCCATTTTGACCATCCCTGAATCCACTTTGACTAGTTTCGGCGTGACGTCTGTACGTATGTATTTCGCATAACTCAAAAACGATTAGCCGTAGAATGTCGAAATTTCGGATTTAGGTCTGTTGTAACATGTAATTGTGCACCTCCCTTTTTGATTGCAATCGACTCAACCAAAAGTGTTTAAAAAAACCCGAAATCCAAAAAAAATTTGGATTTTGGACTTTTCCTTAACGGCAGTATTAAGCCCTCATTGAAAACTATTCAACGACATATTATAAGTGGTATTTATTTTCATTGGTTCCTATAACCATTGGTTTCATTGGTGGCTATAACTCAACCAAATATAACATTTTTATAATGAAATATTTGGATTTTAGAAAGGAAGGCACATCGGTTTGAATCACTCTTCATTTTTTTTTTTTTTTTTTTTTTTTTTTTTTTTTTTAACCTTCGGAATCTCCGTTAGGTATTGCTTCCGAAGATGAGATAAATGATTTGTAGCGTGTATGAAAATGCCATTTCTGACCGGGATTCGAACCCGGGATCTTGGGAATTGAATCCCGGTTTCATCAATTTAAATATATTGATTTATTAACAATTATTAATCTCTGATTGTAAAAAAAAATATGATTAATAATTCTTTAATAACAAAAAAAGAAAATATTTGAAAAATATCAGAAGTTATTAATGAAATAAAATTTCATGTACTTTTCATTTTTTAAAAAAAAAACGTGTATATGTAATTTAATAGGCGTTCAAGGAAGTCATGTGGTGTCCACATCGGATTTTTTAATTTTGTTATTAATAACCGGGAAAGTCATGAAATAGTTGCCCAGTTTTTTTTTTCTAGAGCTCGGAGAACTATGCTTACGGACAAAGAAGAATTTTTTTTGGATTGAAGAAGAGAGGAATTGAGAACAATTACAAAATATATAGAAAAAAGATGAAAATTATTCTGTTAATGAAGACAGCTGAAAAATTCGCCTGTAACTAAAAAAAAGTACAGTAATTTTAGACAATATCATATCGCCCAAGCAGAAATATTTAAAATTTTTCTAAATTAAAATTTATCCACCGAGTTGGTCTAGTGAGGAACGCGTCTTCACAAATCAGCTGATTTGGAAGTCGAGAGTTCCAGCGTTGAAGTCCTAGTAAAGGCCTTTACCGTTATACGGATTTGATTACTAGATTGTGGATACCGGTGCTCTTTGGTGGTTCGATTTCAGTTAACCACACATCTCAGAAATGATCGACCTGAGATTATACAAGACTAAACTTCACTTACACTCATACATATCATCCTCATTCATCCTCTGAACTAATACCTGGCGGTAATTCCCGGAGGCTAAACAGGAAAAATGAAAGGTTCAAAAATGATACTATTTCTCGTTTTAATATGAATTATATTAACTCAGAACCTATAAAAATTGTGAGACAGCATCTGTATAAATAAAAAAATTCCTGAACACTAGCACTGTATTAACACTGTATCTAAATACTGCATTGTATATGCGAATGAAAGTACGTCGTACTTTGTTCTTTTAACCCTAATAAGATTATGTGAAGCTAGTAGGCCAAAGGATATATGACCGTAAGCAAATGAAAGTTTTAAAATGAACGAAAAAATCTAATTCATGAAAGAATCCGTAAAATAACCGAGTACTGAAAAAACTGTAACCGTCATGTTATGCAAGAAGAAAAAGAAGTTTGTGAAATGCCTTCTCAACATACTGGTAGACAAATTAGTAATAAATACTAGCAATTCAACGGACTAATGGGAGGGAATCATACGGCTTGAAGACTGATTAAATGTTAAACAGTAAAAATTTTAGGTATTTGGTGTATAAGTGTATATTACAATGAAAAAATTTCAGTTTAACTGAAAAATAACGAAATTAATGTTTTTTATTTTGTTAAAATAATTTTTTTCAGTAGTAAAATAAAGTTTTTGATAGTAATTATTTTATAATCATTAGCATTTTAGCAGATTGAAGAATTGAATGATTTGTTACAGTAATAAAATCATAAAAAAATGTTTACTTTGTAACAGTAAACTCATTCATACTTCTGTTATCAGGTTTGGATTGATCCCGGGCACGTAATGCAAGCAAGAAATAATATTTCAAAAATTTTTCAAAATTTAAAAAAAATTGCTTTAGTCTATACTTCTTAGTCATACTTTTAATCAAACTATTATCATGCATTGTATGAGTTTAATTAGTAGGTTAATTCGGATTTCAAAAGATAACCCTGCATAGCTGTTTTGCAATTTTTTACACCCGCACCCTTAATTTACATCCGTACAGGGGGATGTTTGCAAAGTAATTGTGAAATATTGTATTGTCACCGTACCTTAGTAACTGTATAATATTTCATCAATCGACAATGTCAGGAAGTATGTTAAATTAAGGATGCAAAATTTGAGAACAAACATGAAAAAAACTTTGTGAATTAAAGAAAAACAAGTAAAAATCATAAATTTAAAATAAAATGAATTAAATAAATATAATAGTTTATTAATAAGAATAATAATACAGGTGTAAAAAATAGAATATTGAGGTTTTAAAGCTGCTTAATATTTCTTACCTTTGACTTAACAGTAATGAATCACAAATAAAATAGAGGAGTAACGAACAATTTTTCCCTACTAATGTTCAATGTGAACACCTGTCATCACACGGCACACACCCAACCGATAATAGATTTCATCCCACACTTTTGACTAGAATATCTGAACTAATAGATGTGACAGCTGTTTCAATCCTGTGCTTCAATTCGGATAGATCATTAAATAGCGAAGGAGCATGCACGAGAACCTTTGTAAAACCCAGAAGGATCGAGTCGTGCCGTCCGATCCAGCAGTTTGAGTAATGATCATTCAATCAATTCCGTATAGAGTCACACCAGTAAGAAGACGCACCATCTTTTTGCCAAATAAAATTCTCTGGTTTATCTTTCAGTTGAGAAAATATTTTTGTACGCATCATATTTAAATAAGCAACTCCTGTTTCGTTTTCACTTCAGGAAAAGTGAACGGTTCTTAAACCGTACAGAGACATTTAATTTTGGAGAGTTCCTTTCGCATTAGAGATTTTCTGATCTCCATTTACGGACAGTATGTGTGTTAACATTTCCTCCAGTAAGATGTTGATTCGTCATTAAACACAAAACCTATAAGAATGTTCAACCATCTATGGAGTGTTCAACCAACTATCTAAGAATGTTGCACCATCTACATGGTGCATCATTTCGATTGCGAAAACGACATGTACAGCGTATGCGGTAAGCTTCAAAGCCTGTAACAGCTGTAAACGGTACAGACGCATATCTTAAAACATTTCGTACTGTCATCGTCGGCATCGCTATTTCGCATCCGGGCTTCCTAAGGGATTGTTTAGTACTTTTTATTAAATATTCCCTGACACAATCAACATTTTCTTCAGTCACCTTCGGTCGTCCCGTACTCTTTCGTTTACACAGAAATTATACACACGTTTTAAACCGATTATGCCTTCGAGATATGTTATTACCACTCGGAATTAAACATTTTACGGAACGTACGGTGAACTGTAACTACAGATCCGCATTTTCCAAACTCTAAAACACAGTTGCCAATTCAGGAGTCCCATCTTTTATAGTAGCGCTGTAAGCGGAAAGATAGTGATTTTATCACTAATAATTCTCGTAATTAAATCTATTCTGTTTGCTCTTTGATTATAGCATTAAACTCTTTAAACCTCACCCAAGAGATCATATAACAAATTAAAATTTAGATATTCTTTTTTTTTTATACCCAATGTAATAATTTTCAGAGCTCGGTTGTGGTTGTAAGCATTTATAACAAAAGTATATTTGCCGTATTGTGTATTATTGGAAGAATAGAGTCCATCATGAGTTCAGTTTCTTTATAAGAGGGTAGAACTAAGATATTAAGTATAATCTGTAATTAAAGTATATTTTTTTGTTACCCCGATGTTATTGAGTTGGTTTAACATGCAGATTATTTAAATTTGGTAAAGGAGTTTGTGATGAATTAGCAGTTTATTTTACAAACGGTTTAAAAAAATCAAAATTACTAATATTAATTTTTTAAATATTTTTTATAGATATATATAAAATTTGATTTTTAGATACCTATAAAAAACAACCCGCTTATTTTAAAAATGATCCATTCCGATTGACTTTAAAAAACTATATCGACGCTATTTACTAGAAGATCAAACAAGATAAATAATATCAATTGATAGATTTTTGCGTCGTCCTGTTGCATGCAACCTTTACGTTGGTAACTTAATAACTATGAGTTTCATTTGATTAATATTTAGCTTTGATCACTCGTGACGCTTTTACAGATTCTATGACAATAGATTTTTAAAAATAATTAAAGGAGAATAATCTATCTCTCGTCCATATTTATACCTAATATGCACTCTAAATGTATAATTTCCTTTTTGCATGTCGCTAATAGATAAATATTAAAGTTTTTATGGTGCTCTTTGTTTCATGAAACATTGTCTTTTTCGGCAGTTTTAGCAGTATTTATTTTACGTTCTTGTACGTTAATTTAATTTTTATTTATGTCTCTCTAAATTCGAAACTACAGTGCGTTATTTTTAACAGCAGTTTAAAAAAATATTTAACAATAAAATGACTCGTTTGGCTGAATACGTTATCATGAGTAGAATTTTGTAATCTTGGGATATCTTAACGCGGAAAATTTTGACAAATAATTAATTTTCAGTAAAAATGAAAATAATTTCGCGAAATTTATACCCACTCAAGTGATATAAAGAATCGTTATCTGTGTGATTCCTGGTTGTAATTCCTGTATAGTAATTATGTAGACAGATTTAAACTCGGTTTACTATTTGTTTCATAAAGTAAAGTTGAAAAATAAATTTTAAGTAACACAATAAAAAGTAACAAATAAAAATAAAAGTAATAATAATAGTAAAACAAAAAAAAATAGTTTTTTAAATTTGAACTTTAAAAATTCTGAATTAAATTAAAATAAAGCTCTTTTAATCGACTTCACACTTATTTGGGGGTTACTGACTTCAAAAGGTTAAAAAATAAAATATATATCAGCAGATTATTATTTTGTTTATATTTTAATGTTTTTTATTAACTAATTTAAACTTTCTTTTGTTTTAAACATTTTCATTTTAATGAAAATATACATAAAAATCACTGCCTGATTAAAAAAAAAATGTTTCCAAGACAAAGAAAGCGGAACAATATCTTGATAAAAATAAGTTATGCAGAGAAAGACATAAATAAATTATACATTTTAAAATCATCTTACCAAAATTCCATTTGACTGCCTCAAACGCTTTCGGCTATTATGCCATCTACAGGAAGAATTTATAATTAAAATATATAAAAATGTAAAATTTAACTAATAAAATTTAATATATAACTGATCGTCATTTTGTAATGTTAAACTCGTAAGTTAATAAGTTAAACTCGTAAGTTAAAATGAACGTAATGAGTTTACGTCCATTTTATAACAGTATCACAATTGTTAAAAAAACAAATAAATTAAGGCATGCTGATGCTTTCTGGATTGGTAAAATATTATTATTTTTTTTACTCTAAACTTGTAAACTAATATTCTTCAGTTTCCATGCCAAAGTACTTGGAAGTTTTTTGTATTAAATTCATATTATTAAGTATATATCATTACTACATAAAAATCTATCAGTAAGCAATGCTGATGAAAAGTAAATCTTTAAAAACTTTTAATCAGCCCACAATGTAACTTCTTTGCAAAATATGAAAGATCATTGAAATTATTTTGTAAAAGAATAAAGTTTGAACAAATAAATTACAAATTGTCGAATTGAAACTAATATTTTGAAATTTTAAAAACTTCACAGTGATTTTTTTCCTTTTTTTTTAATAACGATTAAAATTTTTTTAATTCCTGAAAATATCTGCAAGATGTATATAAAAGTAAAAATTTACGTAGCGTTTTGTAAATTTTGCAAAGTAATTTTAAAATACCTGAGAAATATAACATAAAAATTAAGTATTTTTATAAAAGTTATTATTTTTCAATAATTTTGTTAAAATTAGTTGCAGATGACTTAGAATATGAAAAAAAGTGTAATACTTTACATATATCAATGAATGTGTTAAAGTGAAAAAAAAAAATTAGAACATGCTGTTTTTAGAAACTCAAGCTTTGAACTTTTAAAGTAGTTCTCGTGCATGTCATGTGAAAGTAGAATGCTTTTACATTCGTATTAGGTTGTTTTTTTCTCTGTTTTTGAAATTAAAATTAAATGTAGTCTTTTTACATTTTTACCCGCTGCGAAAGTAGAGTAATGTATTTGACAAACATGTTTTTACAAACAAGTGCACTTTGTCATTCATACAATATACGTATTTTATTCGATGTACATTATTTGTGGTATATAACTTCAAAGCAACTACATTAATTTTCAAGCGAAAGGTATCAAACTCTTTGTGTTAATAAATTAATCTTTTATAAATAAATTAAAATATAATAGATTAATTTTTTTCGGCATTTCTCTGTAGGTAATTTCTTTTTAAAGAATTACGCAATCAGAAAACTTATTATTTTCATTTAGTTTTCAATTTGTTTCTTTCTATACCTCTTTGTTTATTTGTTTGTATCACCTTTTTGAAAGTGTATGTTTTTACAAATAAAACTGATAAAAAGGAAATGTTTTGCGCTGATTAAAATTATGAAGGTTCATAGACCTTCATTAGTACCAATGCATTGTTGTTATTTTTTTTTCTTCACCTCCTCCACCGGGCCGGATCCACGTAACGCATAAACGTAACCCGGGGGAGTATCCAATATTCTAACGAGACTAACCGCCTACCGGCTGTTAGTCCGGCATTACAGGCAGGCCCGCCGGTAGGATCTTAATTTCCTTGTCCTGCCTCTAAGCCGCATTGCATAGCCACCACGTTCGACAAAGTCGTGCCCAGCGACCCCACCCTGGAAGCCGGGACTCGTATTGCCTGCCTCAAACGGAGGCAACCCGAAGGTCACCTTCGCCGGGACTCGGTCTTTCAAGCGCCTGCCACTAACAAGCGCGACCCACAGGTCGCACCTGCCGGGACTCGGTCTTATCAGCTCCAGGGCACCAGAATCCCCGTGTTTCATCATCGAAAGCCACCCACCTAAGCGTGGACGACGCCGACTCCACATGGGGCTTTCCAGCACTTCATTGCTACCCCGCCATTCACGGTACTGAAATAAACCGGAAAGCTCCACGAAGGAGAAAACACCAAGACAGCAGCACACTCATCCGTCCGGTGATCCGCCTTCCCACAAATAACGCATATCTGCTAGATCTCACAAGTGGCCTGCTGATGACCCTGTTGCCCGCAATTATAAAACAACGTTGAGCGAACAGTCCTGCGACAGGTCGAGGACACGTGGTCCCGGCCCCAACAGCAATAACATTTGTCATCAGGATTTTTCATGGAAGCCCTACAATTCACCCAGCCGACCGCATTGTTGTTGTTATTAACCACTACTAACAGAAGGAAACCCACCGGATTGGTCTAGTGGTGATCTCGTCATCGTAGATCAGCTAATTTCGAGGTTGAGCTTTGTAAGATTCAAATCATACTAAATGCAATACGGATTTGAATACTAGATCGTGTATACCGGTGTTCTTTGGTGGTTGGGTTTTAATTAATCGCAAATCTCAGGAATGGTCGACCTGAAAGTGTAAGAGGACTACACTTCATTTATGTATTTACTACATACATATCATCCTCGTTCATCCTCTGAAGAAATACCTTACTGTGGTTCTGGAGGCTAAGCAGAAAAAAGTAGCGGGACTAAATGACGATTGTGTCATCTGTTGCGAAGTAACAGCAGGTATATTTAATTGTCAGCCTCATAGTTGCCAAAAAATCCATGGTTGTTAAATTTGGTGATCGAGATATATATTTAATAGTTTTTCTTCGTTCAATCCTCCGGGAAAATGCGGTTGAGAAAATATCACTGATTAATTTTAAAATTTAGTGTCGCATCGTCTTGATGAAATGAATACCCATATTTATTGAAAAAGAGGTAATTAGGTGCAGAAGTTGTAATATTTTGAAAAATTCTTAGATAAGTGCCATCAATAACAGCCCCTTTAAAGAAAAAA
Source organism: Lycorma delicatula (assembly GCF_047948215.1). Classification (NCBI taxonomy): domain Eukaryota; kingdom Metazoa; phylum Arthropoda; class Insecta; order Hemiptera; family Fulgoridae; genus Lycorma; species Lycorma delicatula. The sequence continues at coordinate 63,549,778 of NC_134460.1, read as the reverse complement.
TACCCAGTTATTCCTGTGAAAGACAGATCCACTATAAACACCTTGCTCTTTAACGGTTTGACTGCTATGAGACCCGATTCTGGATTTTAAGTTATTCGTTAATTTGCGGTTGAACTATGAGACCCGTTTTGATGTCTCAGGGCAATAGTGTATTCCTGCTTTTAATGGTACTTTTTAGATTACATATTTCAGAAGAAAAACGTCATTTCATAATAGAGAAAATTACGACGAATTTAAGGGTATACTTTGCTTTGTCCATTATATCAATCAGACACTATTCCACAAAAATTATACATTTTATATTATTACAATAAAATAACCACTGATTTAAAAAAAAAAAAAAAATTAAGTTGTAGAATAATTTTGTTATCAAGGTCGGCAAACAACTTAAGACCTAGTGTCGGAATGTATGTGCTATGCATACTGGCCTGAACTGTTTTTTTCTAAATCATTATTAGATCGAAATAATCATAAATAAAAAATTGTAAATATTGTATATTTTTAAATTCTTTATAATTTTTAAAAACTGCTACTTTCGTTAGAAAAAACTTTTTTCATGTCATAATTCCATTTGAATTATATTATTGCAAAATGAAGGTAAATTAAACAGTTCTGTGATGTAAAAACAATTGGATGTGAAGATTTTCTCGTATGAGTTGTAAACCACACAAATGGATATCTTTTTAGATTATTTCAGGTAACTAAAAGAGGTTTTCTTTATTTAAAACAAAAGTTTTAGTGTTTTTAGAGTTAGAAGTTTTAGAGTTTTTTCCTTCTAAACAAAACAGGATATTATAATTATAAGACCGCCCCATATATATTTCGTTACATGAATTTATCTTTCTTTTTGGACACACCAATTTGCGTCTGACTCGCTGTTAGACCTAAATTTATTTCACTTTTTTTTTTAATTATAATTATAGAGAATTTAAGACAGAATGAAAAATTGTAGCAATGTAGTCAGTATGACTGTTTTGGGTGTATCAATCAGCCTGTACGGATTGACGGATTTTCATCAGTCAACACACAATTATATCATCGATTAAACGTATAGTAATTTTAAATTGATTTTACTCAATAAATCAATTAAGTTTTGAAATCCTTCCTTTACATATAACTAATATCCACTTGTAAAATTGAATATTGAATTTCTGCATAATCTTTATTCATTTCGTGGAATAATTTTGGAAAGGAACATTTTAGGAAATTCGTAAAAATCTATCACTGCCGCAAGATTTTCCCATTGTTTTTCAATATTCTCTGCCATCCTCACCCCGCTCTTTTCATCGTACCATCAGCCTTGTACTTGTAAGGATTCTTATAATTGTTACTCGTGATAATAACGATATTCCATTTTTGGTCTTTAAAGCCTCATCTCAGTAATGTTCTCCATTTTCTAGTATAATTGAATATTTTCTTAACGTTTTTCAAACAATAATTTTACTTACCGCTGGTTTGTTTATATAGATGGTTGAATGGACCTCATAGAAAAAGAAAGTATGTGTTTCTCACTGTATCGTTCATATTCAATTTATTTTAATTTTTAATGTAAAAACTAAAATAATGAATTATTATTTTGAAAACTTGAAAAGTTTAATGAAATTTGTTTGATAATTTTATTCTCACGGTTTTAATTCATTATTTTCGTCGGTTACCATTCAGAAACAAGTGAGTAGTAATAATAATTATTAATTTGTTGTCCATTCTTTTTCATTTTAAAGAATTTAAGCATTTAATTTAGCTAACCAAATTCAGTTACGTCGTTTTCAATATACAGATATTATTGTAAATACAAGATATTTGTATACAAATAAAGCGTACAATAAAGTTGTTGCGTAATTAAAAAAAATTATCATAAGTTAATTCTAACACCTTAACGAATATATTTTAGGGTTATTACTAATTAAAGCAATCGCATATAAAATCATTTTGAGAGTTCATCTGGTTTGCTATTTAAAATGTAGGAATAAATTTAAATTTTGATGTTCACAAGATAAGCCTTATAAAGAGAAAGCTAAATATTAAAGCGCATTAATATTATACTGTAAATTATTATATTAGTATTGCACTAAATTAAATTCGCCCAAAACATTACTGGTTTCGCTTAAATAGATGAGCAACACTGACTTGTTTAGGATTAAATGATTTAAATTTAATTTTATTATGTATTTAAGATGTTAAACAACTAGATTGTTATTCTGTTAAGTTTTTCACTCATTTTATAAATGGCCAACAAATTCTTAAACGTAGTATTAAAGGCCGGAACTAATTAGCCCCCCAGAGGGCTAGTAAACCGTTTTATTACCACAGTAATTTTTGAAAGTAATTTATAAACTAGTTTATAAAAAAAGAAGAAGAGAAAACAGTTCTACTTTTATGAAGGTAAAGAAAATTTAAAAGTAGGTTTCTTAGCCTGTACCATTTTTCCCAATTATGAAAATAATAAAAGTAGTTATAAATATTTATTTATTGAATTGTAGATTAATTAGGTTTCGTACAAATGATGTCTACTTTAATATCATTTTATTTTAAGTTCGAAAACGTAATACATTTTTGACCTTGTTTTATATATTTTTTTTTCCTGTTTAGCCTCCGGTAACTACCGTTTAGATAATACTTCAGAGGATGAATGAGGATGATATGTATGAGTGTGAATGAAGTGTAGTCTTGTACATTCTCAGTTCGACCATACCTGAGATGTGTGGTTAATTGAAACCCAACCACCAAAGAACACCGGTATCCACGATCTAGTATTCAAATCCGTGTAAAAATAGCTGGCTTTACTAGGACTTGAACGCAGGAACTCTCGACTTCCAAATCAGCTGATTTGGGAAGACGCGTTCACAACTAGACCAACCCGGTGGGTTGACCTTGTTTTATCTAGAACAAGCTAAGTTAACAGCTGTTTTTCCATTCTCATCTATAACCTAGAAGAAAAATTATTGTCAAAATTTTAATTACTTCTATTATTGGCCCTTGAAATATTTTATTAAACTGTGTCTTCTTGCAAGTAAATAAAAAAATTGTTTTTGGCTTAAGAGCTTTCTTTGAAATTTCAAAATGTATGGGATGTATTTTTATATCCGAATGTATATTCGTATATATATTATTAACTTTTTCTCTATAATTAAATTTACATTAATTTTTAAACATGGAAATTTTTTTTATTAAAGTTTCGCTAAAGTAAATCATAAATCTATTTTTCATTGACAGGGGTTTGATTATAATTGTACAAAAAAGTTAATAATTTTACAAAAAAACTAATACAACAAAAAACAAATATAAAAAATTCTTGTTTTTTATATATTAAAAGAGATCGAAGAATTTTGTTACTTGGAAATAGATTTACTAAAATGTCGAATAGCACAGGCTAAAGAGCTTTCAGTCAGAAATATAATTTGCTTACATCAAAAAAATAATTTAAACATCAGGAAAGCATTTTAGAAAGTATATGTATGGACTGTAGCTTTATATGGAAGTGAAACTTGGACGATCGGAATACCTGAGAAGAAGAGATTAGAAGCTTACGATGGACGTTATGGAATTTAAACCTGGATACCTGTGAAGCTTCTGTTAGTTGTGTAAATTGGATAGCAGAGTTTAAAAAATTATTTTTTGATTTTAGGGTTACTTGAAGTGGTTTATGTCTATGTTACATAAACCAATGATCTATGATCCATTGACTAGCCTTTTATTTTCTATAATTGTGGGATCTAAAGGTTTTATAACGGAAGGTGTATTTTAAATCAGAACATACAGATTTCTCACTGGTGTCACCTTTAGGAAACTTGTTCTAACCCTAAAGTTGATTTTAGATCAATATCAATTTTTTTTAGTATGTCGGAATTGTAACCGTACAGGTAGTATGTAATTCATATTTACAAAAAACTCTTGATTACGTGCGTCATGTCGGTCAAATTCCTTACTGTATTATCTCGACGTCTTTATCATTTCAATGTTATTTAAATTATCGAATTCTGTTTAGGTTTGCATATACATTTTTGTACGTTCTATTTTTCTAATGAAGTAGTAATCTTAGCTGGTTTATTAAAAGAAAATCTGAGTTTCTTCGGTTTGGGTTTACTTATTCACATTGTAATACACTGATATCTCAGTGTAAATATCTCAGATAAGTAAAGCGTATCCTGAATACGTAAAAATTATTTTTTGTCAGAAGGGATGATCACTACCCTGTAATATTTTTAAATATAGTAGCAAATATTACGATTAGATTAGAATGACGTTATTCTAGTAATATCGTTAAAAATCATGTAACCGTGTTTTCGTGATGCTTAAACAAATCAAGTTACAATCAGGCTTTTATTACACACAAATACTTTAATATTACAAAATGAAATTTATCTAAAGAAAATTGTTTTGAACTACGTACAAATAAAAACTAAATATTAAAATTTTATGTTATATACAGAGTATTTCTAAAATGGTGGGCTGGTGAGGCCACATTTTTTGGAAGACCTACAATGTTAATAGGAAATGTGTGGTTTCACCACGATGGAGCTCCAGCAGATTTCAGTCAGTTGGCATTAGATTTCCTGCATGAAACTTTCCATGAAAAGTGGATAGGCTTCCCTGGCCTGTTCGAACACCTGACTTAAACCTTATACCTGTGAGGCCATTTGAAACATATTTTTGTTTATTTAACTCAAAATTGGGGATCTTCAACAAAGGATCCAAAATGAATTTCAAGAAATTATGAATACTCCCGGAATTTTTGAACGGTTAAGACAATCAAACATAAAAAGATTGGAGACTTGTGTAATTTCTAACGGTGGACACTTTGAACATCTTTAATAACTTTTAACAATTGTTAACTGTTTAAGTACACCTAATGTTCTACAATAATTAAGATTCTCACAGTTAGTTATTTCATTTTTTTAAAAATTATTACGTCTATTATTGTGAAAAAATTATTAGTTAATTTACAATACTAGAATTAACAAGAATAAAAACAATTAATATTTATAGAATTGAACCTAAAGTGGAGGACATGAAAACAAACACAAAATTACATAATTTGTTTGCCATAACTCGGCTAATTGTTAACCGATTTTGAAAAATAGAATGTCATTTTGTTCAAAATAAAAGGCTTAATATTTTAGCAAAAAGATAAGTTTTGATAAAACTAATATTTACGGAGATATAACGGATTGAAAAATAAACAGGCTGCCATTCTGTAATTTGTGAAGGTATTTAAGTCCTGATTTTTTTCTAATTTTAAAACTTTATTACCAAGACGCTTACCGAATATTAATGCGATTCGTCTATCTGACTTGAAATATAAATTTTTATATAAAAATAACTAAATGTCAGGGGGAGAACGAAGGAGAAATCGCCATTTTTTTCCTAAGGATACTTTTTGTTTAGTTTTACAAGTAGAATCCGAAAAAGTATAGCCAGCCCACCATTTTAGAAACACTCTGTATATAGATTAGAGTATATCAGCTAATGTGCTGTGATTCCTAATGAAGTCTCTGATTCCTGTGAAGTTTGTTACAATTTAATGATGTTTGTTTTATGATAAAATTAATGAACGGTAAATAACCTATAGAACCTGATAGAAATGAACTGTTCTACTATCTCTCTTAATCATTCAATCCTATTCAGTGAAAGTAAATCTGGTGACTAAAGACTGAAGAGTTTATCGATCTATTAGTTTAATCCTGTCACGTTAGTTTATAGCCTATACGAGGATCAGTACCTTTTACGCCAATTTTAGGGATTTAGAATTAGGTAAAGTTAATTACCATTTATAAACTTACCGATTTTTCCTCCAGGACGTAATAATTGCAATTTAGCATGTAATATACGTTAGCCGTTTTAAGTGTGAAATATGTACCTCATTTATGTACTATTTTAATTTTTTTTTTTAAATTTCTCGAATAAATAATTGAGAAGAGGTTTTTATCAGGGTTCACAAGGAGGGTAATTTGTTCAATAATCTTGTGTATGTATGTATATATATAGTACAGGTGATCAATTTAAAATGGCCACCACTGGGATTTCAGAAACTATGTTTTATTAGAAATTAGGGAACCTTCACTAGATTATTTTTAGTAACCTTCACTAGGCGTTTTTCGCCCACGAACAACTAGATTATTTTTCCCTACATTAAAAATACAGTTTTACCATTTTCGAAATTTTCGCTCCATTTTCAAAAATGGCGGCCAACTTCATTATTTTAAATTGAAACCTCATGTTTTTATTGCATTTTCTTTTAGAAAATAGTATTCTAAGAAAATTTATTCTTGGTTACTTTACTCTAAACGCAGCTGTTGCGTAGCTACGGGGGGTTGATAAATTTAAACTTAACCCCACCGGGTTGGTCTATTGGTGAACGCGTCTTCCCAAATCAGCTGATTTGGAAGTTGAAAGTTCAAGCTTTCAAGCCCTACTCAGTTATTTTTACACGAATTTGAATACTAGATCATGGATACCGGTGTTCTTTGGTGGTTGGGTTTCAATTAACCACACATCTCAGAAACGGTCGAACTGAGACTGTACAAGACTATACTTCATTTATACTCGTACATAATCCTCATTCATCCTCTGAAGTAATACCTGAACGGTAATTCTTGGAGGCTAAACAGGAAAAAAGAAAAGAAGATAAATATAAACTTAAAATAATCCACAATTTCAAAATGATGGTGGGGATAGAAATTCGTCATGTTATTCTCTACATCTGTAAGGTGAATGATATGACGGATGCTAATTAAATATTAAGACAATAAATCTGGCAATATTGTTAACCGTAAATATTATGATTTTTTCTATGTTCTGCATAAACTACAGTATTTTTTGATCTACAGAATCCATTATTAAAAGTTACATGATTTCTTCTTCGTTTATTAAAAATTTCTATAGAAAATCTTTTTGTTATGTATACTTATTAATTTAATGAATGTTAACTATAATGTCGATATCTTTCTGTATTCAGTTTTTCTGCGTATCTTTAACATCCTGATATTTAAACAAAAGTGTTTCTATTGCTTTATCTTTATCTTTAAAAATTCTCCTTTGATCTCGTCAATGGAACGATTGCATCTTTGCCTTCCAACTTAGAAGTTCTGGTTTCGAGTCCCATTAAGGTATGACTGTAATTGGATGTCAGTCTATATTTTCCAAAATTAATAAATAAATAAATAAATACAGTTGACATACAACTAATGAAATCAGTCCACTGTAAAGTTTTTAATTATTATTTATCAGTTGTTTATTCTAACTGATTTGATGATCTTTCATGTACTAAAAGATAAATTTGCATTTAGTTTGTTAACAAAGTTAGTGCGTTAACAAAGTCTTACTTGGTTAATCATTCATAGAAATATCTTGTGCATTCGATTTATCTGTTATCCAGACTTTATAATTTAAACCGGTGTGTTTATAATGAACTTGTACAATTTAAAATGTATGTATGTATGAGGTGCTACCATTAAATACAAAAAGAATTTACAAAATAGTTACGACAAATTACATTATTAAATATCGTAAAGAATATTTAATATATGAAATAATTGTTATGACTAATTACAATATGCCTAATAAAATATTTGAAATATATTAATAGAATAAATAGAAAAAAAAAATTAGAAAATTATAGTAATTTTATCGTTGAGGATTGGGGTTTACGAATTACACTAACGATTATAGCTGTTGGTAACTATAAATACGAGGCTTGTTTGATAGTGTTATTTACTGAATACGTCAAATAAGTATTCGTTTAAAAAGTTAAGAAAGGTAATCATATTTAATATAAATTTTGCTACGTTTGAATAGTCACATAATATTTTCAACAATAAGTTTAAAAAAAACTTAATAAATACTATAGGTTTACTTGAAGGGGTAGGGGAAAATCATCAACGGAGCCCATTTTTAGTATAGAAACATCACGTAAAGTCTAAGGTAAAATGTGTTCTGGGTATACACAGAATGGTTCAGGAGGAAAGAGAAATAATTTGGGAAAAAAAAGTTCATACAAACATTTTTCAGAAAACGCTTTTTTATCGAGTTACGGCTAGCGAAAAATTCGCCCCGGATTTCAGTTTCCCGGTCCAGTTTCACGTAGTTTTTATGATGTCCAGAATAAAACGGAAAAATTCGGTAAAGAAAAACATGTTGTTTTTTTTTTTAGTTTTGAAGTACACGTTTTATAAATTATTAATAAGTGCGTAAATTTTATTATCAAAACTCGTAGGGAATTTAATTCTGAGAATTGATGTAATAAAATGCATAAGAAACAAAGAAAAAACAACTTTTACTATTAAAAAAAAAAAAAAAACGGAACAGTTGTATGAATTAAAAACAGCTGTTATTAGTTCAATAAATTTAGATCTTTAAAAAATCATGTTGTCAACACTTACTGCATGCTTCGAAACTACTACTCATCGGTGTCATAAAATTGTAGTTACGTATTAATAATAAACGTTAAGCGGTTTAGCTGTTTTTGACATAATTTTGATTGTGTTTAATCATTTTTTGTGAATCATGTAGAGTGTCTGTTGTACTCTGAACTGTACCTTTTTTTCCAATTGAATATGAATTTAAAAAAGTAAATTTCTGTTATGAATTCTTTGTTTTGGCAATTCCCGCTTCTCTTCATGGAGAATAGATATGATTTTTGTGTACGGCTTTTGCGATGGAAATGGTGGAAGAATACCGACGGAGGTATCCAAAACGAGCAGATCCAAACCGTAAAGTATTTTGTAGAATTTTTAATAACTTTTGTGAAAATGATACACTATTCAGTGCTCATGTTTTATTTGTACGTCAACCGGTACATGGGGATGAAAGGGAAAACATTCTTCAGGTAGTACAGCTTAGTCAACGAGCACACGAAGAATTTTTTCATGACTTAATATTCCATAAGTGCAGTATGATGGATTTACATGCCCACGGACTGTATTCCCATCATGTTGAGAAACTTCATCTTGGTGACCGTGCAGATAACTGTAGTTTTGTCAATGTGTTAACAATAATTACCGCTTAATTCCGCTCAAACTGTTTTCAGACGGAGCTACTCCTACCCATAATGCCATAAACAACACATAGAATTCACATCGGTGGTCTGAAGAAAATCTGCGTGCTTTGGTTGAATCAAATTTCCAGCAACGATTTTCGGTGATCATTCGGTGTGGCATGTTCGATAACCAATTATAGGCCCTTTCATACTAGAACAACGTCTCACGAGGAAAAATTATCTAGAATTTATAAACAATGAATTTCTTACAGTGCTAGAAAATTGCTCATTGGCGTAACGAATTGTAATGTATTATCAATTTGATAGATCCCCAACACATTTCACGAGGTCTACATTTATAGTACTAAAAACAGCTGTTTTTAATTTTTATAAATTCATAATATTTTTCTGTTAAGTTTTGTTTTTATACATATTTGAATACTAGACAGTGGATACCGGTGTACTTTGGTGGTTGGGGATTATTTAACCACACGTCTCAGCAATGATAGGCCTGTCTGTACAAGACTAAACTTTATTTACATGTTATACATATCATTCTCATCTCATTTGGTCGTTGGGGTGCTTATTGTTCACTAGTTGAACAGATTGCAACGTACACATAGGAAAAAAAGTTTTATTTTTAAAATTAAAAGTCGATTTTTTTTTGTTATTCATAGATATTATTACACAATTTTAAAATTAAATGTTGTACTACTTTTGATAATATAATTTATGCGTTTATCAGTCATGAAACAAATTGATTGTACTTAAAATCGAAAAAAAGTATTTTCAGCCTTACTTTGGATATCTGAAAACTACGGAAATGCAGTTTTGGGACCTATTTTATACGATTTTTCAGATCAAAAAACATAAGAAACCATCAAGCTTTTACCACCTTATATACTGCTTCAAAAATTTCAGTATGCTCTCTTTTCCGGGGGAGTGAAATCCGGAAGAAATTCTTCGTTAGCGGTAACTCGATGAAAAAGCATTTTTGGACATAAGTTTGTATCAACCTTTTTTCTTATTTCAAGCTCTAGAAACAGTTCCCAAATTATTTCCCTTTCCTCGTGATTCACTCTGTATAGTTATAGTTATAGTTCTCATAACAACAAAAATTTATTAGAAAAAAATGACAATTTCCTAATTCTTTTTTCGCATGTTTTTTTTTTGTTTTTTAGTTGTAAATAATTTTGTTTTAATGAGTTAAATTAATTAATAATTTATTATTAATCAAGTAATAACTTCTTTAAAATATGATTTCATACAATCAATTGTTCATGAATATCTTTTGTCTCTTCAAATTTATAAGGTATATTTATGATGCAATTTTTTATATTCTTCTAATAAATAATTAAATTTCAAATCATATATATTTCTTTTAATAGACAATTAATTTTTTAAATATAATTTATTTTATACATCGAGAGTAATTCAGATATTTAAATCCGTTTTTAACAGAATTCAAAAAAGGGGTTATAAATTCGACAATTTTTTTTAAGGAATGTTACGCATCTCCGACGTTAGTAAACCGATTTTGATACTTTTTTTTTAATGGAAAGGGTATACTTTCGGGATGGTCCCATATAAATTTTAATTAAATCCGCGAATAATCTTAGGAAAAAAACCCAAAAAACCAATTTTTTAACGTATGTTACGCATTTTCTCCGACGTTAGTAAACCGATTTTGATAATTTTTTTAAACGAAAGAGAATACTTTCGGAATGGTCCCCTATAATTTTTAACCAAATCCGATGATAGTCTGAGAAAAAATACCAAAAAGACCGAACGGCTCTATACCTTTAGCCGCTGACCGCTCGCACAGTACCAAAGGAGGAAGTTGTATAAAATAATTTATATAAAAAAAGCCGACATCAACAAATAATAGTACTAAAAAGTTACAAATAATTTTTATTTATTTACTGAAGTAAGTTTTTACATCAAAGAAATATTTTTGCGAAATTAAACAGCTATTAATAGCTATACAGCCGGGTCAGCTGATTACGATCAAATACAAATGAAAATCCCTCACTTTACACTGTATTAAAACTAAAACCTAACGTTATCATTCATTGTAGATTATTACTAAATGTAAAATACATAAAACGAAGGAATATTATGACAGAGAACTAATTAAAACCGGACAAAAAGTTGACGTCAGAATATTCCGATAAAGGCCCTAATCATGTACATCGGCCATTTCGGAATATTCCGTCTAAGACTGGTAAGACTGGTTTTAATATTATATATATATATATATATATATATATATATATATTATAGAGAGAGAGAGTTACTAAATACCACTAAAAATTGTGAAATAAAAAAATTGTTTAAATAAAAATAAAAACCGACTTCAAAATATAATAGTACTAAATGTTACAAATAATTATATTTTTATTTATTAGTAAAAGTATTTACAACAATAACTGTTGTTGAAGCCGGTGCCAACCAACACAAATTGAACATAAGATTACAAATTACATAAAGTTAGTACCTCAACCGACCGCTAGGCGGCTAAACGAAATTCCCATATGTAAAATGTAATCTTACGAAAATATAAAAAACAGCATCTCGCGATCATACCTCACCATGAGTTCGCTTAGGCATATCCTTGGTGATAAAATATGTATTTAAGCCTCTGTAAAGTATTCTTATATCATATTTTTGCGTGTCACATTTTATTGTATTATATTTTTGTAAATCTCATTTTATATTAGTAAAACTTCTACAACCAATTTCGCATTGTTTGAAGTAGGATTTGTATCGTATAGATCGTGTTTTTTTTATTTTTTTATTTTTTTTTTTTTTGGCTGGCACCGACTTCAAGAATAATTATTTGTTATGAATACTTTTACTTAATAAATAAAAATATTATTTGTAACATTTTGGTACTATTATTACTAGCTGCAGGATCGATCGTTTTTGAGATATTTGCGATTTTCGTCCGAAAATTCGGATCCGGTTAAAAAGTACTAAATATTCCCAAAACTTCGATATATATTTCGCATACATATCGATATATATATATTTATATACGGTATATCGACATATATAATAAGTATACACCTGACAACCACGAGGCATGTACTTCGTACTAACGAATCGGGAGTATCCGATAGTGATCGGTACATCCGGAGCTAAGCTAAGGGGTACACACACACACACACACACACACACACACATACAAATGACGTTTAGTAGGGTGGAATTTTTAAACTCTGTTTCTATTTTTTTTTTTTTTTTTTTATTATTTTACTAATAAATAAATTCTAATTAAAATAAAAAAATACCAAGATGAAAACGAAACAGAAATCGACATTTTTCATCATCGGACATTATTTTCCCTTTTAATTATTGAAATCAAATATTCACGAGTACATAAAGGATAAATTTTATACATTGTTCAACCCCGGAAAAGCTCTGCATGCTTTTAATAAAAATCGAGTTTTATTAATAAATTATAAATATATTTGAATATTTCATTAAACCATCCAAAAATCTTTATTCATAAAAGCCGAATCATGTGGTATAAACTTCATTAAAATTGATCTGCATGCTAAAGAATTGCACGGGAACAGAAAAAAAGATCCATTGAAACGTATTATAGTCATTTCAAAGAGCTCTCATATTTATTAAATACGAACAGTTTTTTTTTAATAATCTTATGCTACTGTAAAACAAAATTGTTATGAATATTTTTGAGTTATTTATTCAAAAATAAATTCATCTTAAACAGTTGAAAATGTTTATTTGGTGCCTCAGATTCGGTTAATTTCAATCTTTCTTTTTTATATTTAAAATTAATTTATAAAGTTCTCCGTATACTTTTTTTTCTGTTCCCTTAGAATATGGACGATTTTAATTCTCAATCGTTTTTCTCAGTCTTAAGCCTGGAATATCTTTTAGTAGAATTTAACGACATTAAATGGGGAATAAAGCATTAAATTTATAATTTTATTCTTATTTCATTTTAAAAGATTGTTTAGAAATACGCTGATTCAGAGAACCGCCTTTATCACATTTTAATATCAACGTTAAATAATTTTTGTAACAATTTTTCTAAGATAATTTATAAGTAGTATACATTTAAATGAATTGTATAAAACGTATTATCTGTCTTTTCGAAGATTGTTTCTTTGCCTAGTTAGTTTTCTATTTACTGACACGACAGCAGTTCTGTTTTGTTGAGAAATTGTAGTAGGCTATGTGTTATGTGTTATTTGTCATGAAAAGTCGCTTATTGTGTTTGTCAAGAAAGTAACATTTTGGTTATTTACTATCTTTTTTTTTTTAAATTTCTTACAATTCATTTTATTTCTTTATAAAATTATAATTTGAATTGGTTAGGTGTTTATTTATTTTTTTTTTGTAAACGTTTACTTATAAGTTTTATGTACTTTAATGATGTCTATAAGATATCTAGTATTAAACAAAAAATACACTTTTTATTTGTTAGATTAAATCATTTGAATGCTGTTGTGCCTTATGAAATATATCCGCTTATATGTAGGATCTAACTAGGAGCAGATAAACCAAATATATATATATAGTCAGTTCCTTTCCCACACACGGCAAGTATACATTATCATAAAATGTTGTATATGTTATTTGAATTTTTAATTGTAGGTTAACCTCGATTAAATATCGGATTAGTAAATTTTTCAAACGGATCCAATGCCGGATGTACCAGATTCTTTACAACTAAAGTTATTATATACACACAAATTGATTATTATTATTGAAAAAATTTGGGATTTTTTTCAGCTACAAGTAACAAGTGGTTAGGGAAACTATTTTTACCTCTCACTTTCTCAAAAAGAAAAAAAATATATATATATAAAATTAAAATAGAAGAATTACGCTTTTATTAGTATAATAAATTGTATTTATAACGTATGCCTTGCTCAGCTCTTGACTAATTAATAGATTTTCAAACGCCAATTTTTCTAGTCGTTGTTAAGCAGCGATTTCAGTTCGCGTATACCGTACGGTATCAATTTGTTCACAATTTTTTTTTTTAGTTCAATTTTACAATTTCAACTAAAAATGTTTGTTTTATAGAATTCCGAAAGTACTATTTATTTTATAGAATTTCGAAAGTACTGTTTATTTTTTTATTTTATTGCTTTGTTGTTATAATGTTGGTTTTTACATTTTTTATATAAATATTTTAACTTTTTATCTACTGATGATGGTTGTAAATTCAAATGGTCATCTAGATTAAAATTAATTGGTCAAGAGTAATTTGTTTAGATTTTAATTAAAATCTGTTACAAGCATAACTTCTTTGTAATTATTTTTTGTCTTGTAAATTGTTAAATTATGCTAAATTTAAAATAAATGATTCTATAAAAAGTAAGGCAAGATTTAACCAAATCGAAAATATTTTCCATAAATGTAAATAAAAAGAAAAGGGTTAATGCAGATCTAATATGTACCATATTTTTTTCTTATTACAATTTGATTAGTCAATGAGGATCGTATTCGTGGTAAAGAAGTAATTAGTAAGGACTGGAAATAGAAAACAGAATAGTGGAATAGATAAGAAAGTTTGGAAAAGTGAACTAGGAACTGCAGTTGGTAAAAAGAAAATCTCCTTGTAAAAGTTGAGTAAAAAAATAATCGAAATTAAATAAACAACCATTAAATTTCTAGGAAGAAAGACTAACTCCAACGGAGTAGAGGAAAACCTCATATTTTGAATATTCGGTAAAACGGAATTAACCAAAGTTGAAAATTGCGAGAAGTGATGAAAGGAGTGGCTCTGTTGTGGGTATTTGTAATCGTTCTGATTCATGAATTAATTTAATTATGGGAAGCGAGCTAACTTCTGTTGCGCTGGGAGTTATCTTCTGAAAGTTTACTTAATACTAATTGCTAGTCAGTTTTATAAATATTATTTTTCAGATCTAATTTGTTTTTATGATTTTTAATTCTATCAATACGTTTTAAAAAATATTTTAAATGAAATAACCTGGTAATTTGTAAGTTTATTGTTTTGTAATTCTTTATTTTCACGTACGTTTTTCAAAGAAAGAATTTACATAATCTCACAATAATATTTATTTTACAATGTAATTAAAAATGTTACGTGTGGGTATATTTTTATACAAATATTTTTCTTTTAAAAAGGAAACAATTACAGTAATTTGGAGAATGTTATCAAACGAAAGAAAGACCTTTGTCAGTATTATAAGGACTTTACATGATGCAGTTTCTTCTTTCCTCAAAACAAAACATTTTTAAAAATATGTGCTTTTTTATATCTTTGGTCCTATGACGCTGACAACACGGTTGTTTCTGATGCACGGCTTACACAAACAATTAAAAATATTTATCATTTTATTTAAAATTAATATTTCGTTTATTTAATTCAACGGTATTAACTAAAGCGCGCATGGATACCGTATTGAATGATGGTGTGATTGTACTAGCGGCGACAATCGGCACTAACTACACTAATGTAATTTCACAACTTACATGGAACAATTTTTGTTTGTACGGTCAACAGATTGGTGTAACCGCAAGGCTTAACACACTAGGTACCGAGTCAACCGGGCGATCGAGTTCGAGACCCAACCAGACCGAGTTAATTTTTTAAATTTTAATTTTATTAATTTATCTAATTCTACCGCTCACCTGTGACGTCACAACATAGCAGGCGACTACAACAGCATTTTTTGTTGTAGAAGTGCGATTTTGCAAAAACGTTTTTATACAAATATTGTTATTTTTTAATTGTTAATAAATATGTCTAAGAAAAATATGGCTTTAATTAGGGGAAATCTTAAGATATTTAGGGTAACCTTGCTCTACAGCCTCGTACCCTTGATCTTTTAAATTGAAAATTTAACGACATCAATGTCCCATATAAAGAAGTAATCTGACAAAGTATGGTCAAAATCGCTCCAGCAGTTCTGGAGATATAAGGTGATTTAGAGGCCACACGTGCATACAAACATTAACATTCGGAAAATTTCCATGCGGTTTAGGTGTCAAAAGTGAAGAACCGGTGAAAACCTCATATGTCCAGATTGGACCGATTACAATATTTTCCTTTCTAGAGCTATAGCTCTGCTACAGCGCTATTCTAGACGAGAAAGTAAAAAATAATTACACGCTATTTCGTACCCCTGGTAGATAAAAACAGTTAAAGATTACTATACTTGTTTTATTTTAAGAATTTCTTTATAGTATGATTTTCATATTATAAGAATTTGAAATTTGGAAATTGCTATTCCGATAGATTTTTAATTTATTTAAAATTACTTAGATAAATAGAATGAATAATATAAATAAAACGTGTTGCCTTTGTTTTAGCCACAAGTATAAATATAATGCCAAACAAACTTTTTAAAAAACCGCCTGTAAATAAAAAAATAATACTGTTCAGTTCTTTAAATTTTGACTTCTGAAGTAAACGCCAAATTAAAAAAAAATTGTGTACTACTTATTTACTCTTAATTTCATTTTGACTACACAAGATTGATGTTCAAATGAGAATTAATATTTAAATAAAAATCTTTATAAAACATAGTAGTAATACTTTTGCATTTTTTTTTTGCTTTTATTTTTGTTGAAATCGGATAAACCTACCAAAAAAAATGCTGTTCGTACGAAAAAGATCAAATATGGTAAATCTATGTATTCATAAAAGTAATAAAAATCGGCTGAAAAGCAACGAAAAGAGAAAACTATATTGACAGTTAGCTACGGCTCTCCGGATTTCAGGAATATATACTAATTATTAAGTTTCCCTACAACTATTTTCTTGTTTTTTCGAATGTGTATACTTTGAATAAACGAATGAGAAAAACTTAATCTTACATCATTACACTACATTAATTTATTACTTAGCATTGATGACATCCGAAAAAATGTAGACAGGTTAATTTTTCATTTAAAAATGTTCCATTTCATCATCATTTGGTGTTCTGCCTGGCGTTAGGTCTCTTACACCATTGCTATCTCTAATCATTCCTTACAAAAAGCGTTGTTCAACCCCTTTTACTTTTCATCAATTTCATTCTTCTTCTTCCTCGTTTCATTTTTCTTTCTGTTTACTCTTCCAATGCAATTATTAAATTTTCATTTCTTCTAACCACTTATCCAAACCGTCCTTTTCTTTTGTGTACTTTCCGCATATGTGCTCTTTCTTCTTTAATCTTGTTCATTTCTTTCTCATTCCTTAAATCGACCATCTTATTTTCTCTATCAACTGAGAAAAAAACGGATGCGTATGAGTTGAATTCAGAACATTCTCTTTTTATTAACGTCGGTTTAAAGTACATATTTTTATTGAAGTGGAAACATGATTCCTCATATTTGACTAATATTTATTTGTTACTTTTGTTAATTGTTTTCATTCGTTTTTGTTATTGTTGTCAAATTTATATTTTTATTTTGCTCATATTTTCTTCATACTTTTTTTTTCTTTAAACTTAGTTTAGTTATTTTAGAGTGAGGGTTGCATTAATGAACCCCCATTATTGCTGTTTTTATTTTGAATAGTCTTTATTAAATAATGTATGTCATAATGATTTAACGGAAAATGAGTTGGATCCTAGATCCTTTAAAAAATAAAAAAAAAACTGTTTCTTAAACTTCGAATGAATTCTGTATAAATATGTTGTAAATATTTGAGTGAAACAGATAGAATAAATAATACATTTGATAAACCGATAATATTAAGTTTTAATAAATTCATTATAATTTTTATAATAAACTGAAAACAAAAGTACGATTTTAATGAGCAGTTTTTTCAATATCACGTTAAGTAGTAAAATAAGCGAGTCAACATTAAAACAAGCGAAGTATCATTAAGGACTGCGTTATATTTCCAAGCTTTTCACACTCCGTCGGACGAGAAAGTGGCTGTAGCAGCTAAAGGAAGAAGTTGCCCCATATTTTTCTAGCCGCTCTGTTTTATGCCAACATCGCTCCGCCTCTACTCGGCTATCCCATCCTTTTCACTAAACGGAATCAAATATGCAGTCACCACTCCGACGGGCCTGAACCGCCGTGCCGGGGGTCTTTCGCATAACTCCTTGCAACCAAACCCTTCTCAAACCAAAACTCTCCCTCCCTCTCTCTTTTTGTTCTAAGAGCTTATCTCTAGGATTCCAAGCTGCTAAATTAAACCTCTAAGACTACTGAGTCCCACAAGATTATGCAATCTTAAATCTCGGCTTCAACTTAAAACGTACCACTTCAGTTTATACTAGACTTTGCTCATAAAAAACAAACCACATTATTGTTAAAAAAAAAAAAAAAACGAAATGAATCTTTTAATTATATTTTCTTATATAATAATGTTTTAATAGCGGGATAGTCTAAAATAAATAATTTTTTTAAAAACTTTAAATATAAGTAGCTAAATTTAAAAAAAGTTAAATTAATGCACTTTGGGATTTCTCTTATTATTTTTCTTAAAGATATAAATTAACCTAAAATACACAAGAGGAAAATAAAAATAAGAACAATAAAATAGTAATTTTTTAATTTATTTTAGATTTTAATTATTATCTGTTGTAAGTGTAAATTTCTGTAACAATTTTTTGACTTTGTAGAATAAATATTTTGAGTAAAAGTAAATAAAAAGAGTGAGAGGGAATGAAAAATAAGACTTAGAGGGTTAATACAGATCTAATATAATTACCATTTAATAAGTCATTGCCATTTTCAAATCATAATGTGGAATGCATCTGTGCTAGTAGCAGAGATGTGTTTTATACCTTTGCCTAATTTCAAGATATTTGATGCCAATTTTTATTACTTTAAAAAATGTTGTATAAATATGTTTATTTAATCTATAAATATACGAATAATGCAGTGTTACTTTTGTTTTATTCTACTTTGAAAACAAGTGATAATTCGTTTACAATTTTTATTATTAGGAAAAGTGGAATGACAGATCTCTCATATCGTTATTAAAACCTAATAATAAAACTAAATACTTTTAAAAACTGCAACTCACTGCTGTTAAGTTTTATCCTGTTTTATTTATAATGTATTGTTATTTTTTTTTTATTATTTACTTTCTTCTCCGAATTGGACCTGTTACAACTATACATTCAACGACGTGTTTATTAAGTCTGGAGTTGACGATTTTAATAAAATGACAAAATCGCTGATGAAAGGTAGGTGTTATGGGTAATGGCTCTTAATAGCCAGTATAAAATGGACGAAAAATTGACATTTTAATAAATAAAATTTATAGTAATGAAAATTTTTCATAATAAGAAATTTACTTGTTTGACTGGTTATACTTTTATTTTTAAATGAACATTGGGTATAAAATATGTATAATATATTGTAGTTAAAATTCTATATAACTTTGCTAAAAAATAACGTGTAACGTACTTTAATTCAATTTTTTATGAAAGACAGTTTTTCGTCTGTTTTAGATACAGTATTATACGCTGAAAAATTGATTATTAGTATTCTAAAAACACATTATTGGCATTACCTAATGCTTTAAATTTTGTATTCCTACAGGCTTACCTTCTAAACTGTCGTAATAGTTTGTTCTGAATTGTTAGGGGGATAATAATTTCGATGAAAGAAAGGTTTAATCAGTTTGGGTACATAATTCTGTTTTCAGCAGTTTAGCTTTAGTGGAATCTAAGAATTAATCACTAATATATATTTTCTACTCATTAAGCGGGAGGTTTAAACATGCTCAATGTGTTGCTAGAATTGTTTGTTGTCTTCTGGTTTGAATTAAATATGAAAAGGGTTTTATCTGTCATTCGTAATTGCTGGGTAAAAGTCTTTTCTTACGCAGAAAAATAAATTATTTTCAGTGTTCTTTTATCAGGTTTTATTTTAATCTTTCTAAAGCTGCAGATTTATCAATCATCCTCAAACGAAATTTGGTTTCTTTGAAAAATTTATCGTTTGTTCTTCTAAGAAGAATAATTCGATACTATTCTGTATAAAAATTTTGTAACGAAAGATTTATTATAAATTAAAAATAGTAATAACATACAACAATTTATGAAGTACATAATTTTATTCAGTGTTTTATATGGTGTGGAGACTTTTAAAAAGCCAGCATAAAGGGATCCTGAATAGGTTAAAATTACAGTACAAAATTAAAAATGAAAATACTCGTACCTCGTACAGAAAAGTTTGTGAACAGATTTTTTTTGAGATGATGAGCATCAACTGCTTTGCTCATTTTGCCCTATGAAAATTAGTAGCGTATGAAAAATGTTATACCCGACCGTGATTCGAACCCAGTACCACCGAATGAAAGGCTGAGATGGCTACCAGTACACCACGGAAATTCTTGGCTGTCAGTTTATTACGAGGGTTTTTTTCAAGGTCCGATCGGTCGCGAAATAAAAACCCGCGCAAAAATCGGATGGACCTTTGCGCATATGTGTTGCACAGCGTTTCTAGTATGGCCTTCAATCCCGCCGCGTCACTTCGTTTAGTTCTGAACACGCAGCTAGCACGTAAACATGTCTACAACAATAGCATCTCCCGCCAAGTGTGAAGTGCGTGCGGTAATTCTATTTCTTCAGGCTGAGGGTTGTAATGCAGTTGAAATTCATCGACGAATAAGTAATGTGTACGATGAAACTTCAGTGAGTGACAATAAACTGCGACAATGGTGCAGGATCTTTAAAGCAGGTCGTACAGATGTTCATGATGCAGGCGGTCAGGGAAGGAAGCGAGTTCTGGAACCGGAATGGAGTTCTCTTGGTGGAATTCATGGAACGTGGCACGACCATCACTACAGCCTCATACTGCGTGACTCTTCAACGTCTACGAAGGGCAATTCAGAATAAGCGGAGAGGAATGTTGTCATCAGGCATTGTCTTTCTCCATGACGATGCTCGGCCGCACACTGCAGCTGCAACAAAAAAACTCCTGCAGAGTTTTCGTTGGGAAGTGTTTGATCACCCACCATACAGCCCGGACTTGGGTCCATCCGATTTTCACCTCTTTGCTCACATAAAACGCTGGCTAGGAGGACAACATTTTGGCACAGATCGAGCTCCAGACCAGCGTAGAAACATGGCTGAAAACACCGGCGGCTCCGTTCTTTGACAAGGGTATTGGAAAGTTGGTACCACGCTACGACAAATGTCTAAATCGGAGTGGCGACTATGTAGAAAAATAGCGTAACTATGTAAGTACTTGTTACAAATAAATTTTTTTTTAAATTTCACTGTGATTTTAATTTCGTGACCGATCGAATCTTGGAAAAAAAATAACCCTCGTATATGGATGTTTTCCACTATAGGATTGCACGGCTTAAAAGTTTTGATGGAAGTCAAATATTAAAATAATTTCAATAGTGGAAGAAATTACGGAATTTATAGTCCCAGAATTATTAAAATTATTAAATAATTTCTCAACAATAAAAAAAAATCAAATAAAAATAGATTAATTTTGTTTCTAGAGAAACGTTGATAATAAATTCTCATTTCTTTAAAAGAAGTTATAGATTATACACTTACAACTGCACTGGAATGAATTTTAAGTTGATTTTACAGAGGGTGCCTCCGCTCCGATCCTGTTATTATGCCAAAAACACAACACAAACAAGTTAAGCGAAGTCGAGAGGAAGCGCATGCATCCCCTCAACTTAACATACATTAGGACCGGGAAGGGTATCTCCCCAGGGGAGGGTTGGTAAAGAAAAATGCGGCTTGTTCTCAAGATCCAGGGGGGTTCCTGATGGCGGCCTCGGCCCCCATCGTGGGGAACCGCCCTATTAGATTAGGTCAGAATAGGTCAATGACAATGACACATACACAGCCATTTTCATTAACATTTCCACAATGTACACCAACACAGGGTCGCGAGACGGGCGAGCATCGAAAAAAGTTACACTTACGTGGTAGGATACACTAACACACAAGTAGGAATTCACACGTAGGGGCTTGCCTGTCAAATGAGGTAGATATCAAGTGTGTATTAGCAGGAAGGAGTGGACGTTCCCTTACTATAATATTAATTTTTTTTGTTTCGAGAAACGAAAACCAAAAACACAACATTTTTAAAGAAAATAATACATTTGCACTGATGTATTAATTGCATTTACAACGATAACTATTAGAATAAGTGCTTTTCATTACTATTATTAAAAAAAAAAAAAAAGTGAAAATATATAAATGAAATAAATCTATAATAAAATTACTAACTAAATTATAAGTAAAATTATTTCTTATTCACTAGATACAATAAAAAGCTGAACATAAAAATTTATCTCCATTTATTCAAATAGTTCTATTTATTACTGTAAACAATTACTCATGAAAAATACCTAGTTGATGTAGAATATATTTACGAATAGAGTAGTATAATGTGCATTACAAGCACCTTCCTCTCACAGCTAAGCTTATATTTTCGTGCTGCGCACTCTACAAATAACTATAGTACTAGGAATTTTTTTTAAATTTACAGAACTGATCAAATTTGACGCACCTGAATAGCTAAAGAACTATTATAAAAGATACCTATGCTTGTAATATTGCACTAGGCTTTATGTAAATAACATTTCATTTCAAACATTACGTACTAGAGTCAAATGTAAGCCGAATATATCCCCCTCAAGTAGAACACGAACTTTGTCTTCAAGGCTAGTATATGAGCATGAGGGAGTGGCGCAAAGGGAGATGTAAGAAGAGACTGAAGATTCCAGCAGCCTCAGCTTCCGTATTTCTGATCAGCAGCGTCTTGTCAGAGCAAATTGTTATTACCGAGAATTATCTCGAGAATGAGGGCTCAAATCTATGAAATTTTTACTAACCTTCTTGTGGATATGACGTCATGGAGCGAATTCTACAACTGAATCAGCAAATCTAAAGAAGGGCAAGAAGCTCTACAAAATGAAACGCAACAGCCGTTCAAGGTCAAGTGTGATAAATTACAATATCGATCGAGCTGTGTGACCTTATTGAAGGTGATCGGAATTCTACGATTGATGAAATTACTTCGGAAATAAAAGTGCCCATTCCATTAACACAAAGCATCTAGAGTTCCACAAAGTCTGTGACAGGTAGGTTTCAAGATTTCAAATGGTGAGATATGGATAATTATTACACTCCCGCGTCGAAATCGGCTCGTATAGTTTCATAGGAATGGAGAGCCTCTTGTATCGTAAAGGCGAAAACGCATTCGTTAACTTAAATTCCTCATGATTATATTTTCGGACCAGAAGGCCTATTGCACGTCGTGTTTTCCACAACCGTTGCACTATAAATGGTACGTACTAGTTCCGGCTCTCGGGTTTCTGTAAGCCAACTACAGAAACAAAAGCACCGTCAGCCGATCGATCAGAAATGTGATTCTTCATCATGACAACGCTGAATTCATATAGCCGTTAGCAATCAGGATAAGCTGGACGAAATTTACTGAGGAACCTTAAAACATCGCCCCTAAGATCAAGATCTTCCTAAGATTAGTGTTTGTTTGGGTTATTGAAAGAAGCAGTGAGCGGACCTCGATTATAGTACAACACTGAAATAGAAGAGTTCGTGGGCAGTTCTATAGTGTATAATGTTTTTCACTATTCTGAGAGCAAAATACAGTTTTCTTATTATTTATATTACTATGTAGAGAAATAGCATAACTATGTAAGTACTTGTTACAAATAAATTTTTTTTAATTTTCACTGTGGTTTTAATTTCGTGCCGATCGGACCTTGAAAAAAAATATCCCTCTTAGTTTCAATTTTTTTTTTGTTGTAAACCTTATCCTGGATTACACCATTAATTAAGCAAACAATATCCAAATTAGTCAAGTTTATAACTTATTCTATCAGGAGTGACAATTTTAGGAGAAACCAAGCTGTATAAAACAACTGTAGGTAAGAGAGCTGCTTTAAAAATTTCAGGATCAGTCAAAACCCTTAAAAATTATCAGTTAATCAGTTGCCAGTATCATTTTCTGTGCTATCAGTCTAGCAGGAAACATTCATTTGGAGCATACATTACTTTGACCAATAGCGTGCATGGATTGTGTCTCGGTAATCAATATTTGTTATTTTTACTAATGCTGTAAGCCGACCCAATTCAATCCCAAGTCTCTAATCATTCCAGTCTACAGCTATGCAAAGAGTGTGCTTACAAGGCTGGACTGTAATCCCCGTCACCGGATACATCTAGACAACGTTTTGGGGAGAAGGAAAATAAAGATGGTGAAAGAAATTTTTCGAAACTTACCACAGCTCTGCTACTCGATCACAGTTCGGCTATCAGATGACGAGCCAACGGTTGTTTTTAAGAATCAACTATATTTTAATTTCCAACTGCGCTAGCCGTTGCTGTAATCAGTTCCGGGAGTTCACAGAGCTTATTGCTTTATTAAAAGCTAACCTATTAACGGTGGATGACAATTTTTATTAGCCGCCAAAATTTAACTTGCTAAACGAATCCTTAAAGCGACACTAAATTTTTTTTGTACTTTAGTTCGAGTGTATGCCTCTAAATTGAGTTTGATCGAGTAGACTTGTTTACAAATTTACAAATGTAGGTTTTGAAATAAAAACTTGAGTTTGAATCAGTATGAGGCATATTTAATTGAAATATTTAATTATGATGAATAAATTCTAATATGAAAAATTGTCTCTTAGCTCTTTAATTATATATATATACGTATCACTACATATTTTATATACATATAAACTAATTAAAATTTTATCAAAATGTGAATTTTTACTTCCTATTACGAAGTAAAGAAAGTACTGTGATCGCGAAAAATTTCGGTTTTCAAATTTCAACAGAAATCCATTTTGACCATCCCTGAATTCATTTTGGCTAGTTTCGGCGTGACGTCTGTACGTATGTATATAGCATAACTCAGAAACGATTAGCCGTAGGATGTTGAAATTTTGGATTTAGGACTGTCGTAACATATAGTTGTGCACCTCCCCTTTTGATTGCTATCGACTAGATCAAAAATGTCCAAAAAAGCCTAAAATCAAAAAAAAATACAATAAAAAGCACTCATTGAGAGCTTTTCAACGATATATCATAAGTGGTAATTATTTTCATTGGTTCCAGAATTATAGCAAAATAAAATTTTAATTAATGAAATAGTTTATCTTGCAAGCGGAATACACATCGGTTCGAATTCGACTTCATTTCCTTTTTTTAAATTTAAATATCTTGATTTATTAGCAACTGTTAACCTGTGACTGTAAAACAAGTTTTACAATTAATAATAATTCAATAATAACAATAAAAAAAATATATGAAAAAAATTCAGAAGTTATTAGTGAAATAAAATTTTATTTACTTTTAAAAATGTGTATATGTAATAATATGCGTACAAGGAAGTCATGTGGGTCCACATCAGATTGTTGAACTAGTTTAAATTTGATTTGAAATGTTCAAAGTAGACCTTAAAAAACTTGAAATTCAAATGAAATTCTTAGCATGGCAATCAATTTTTTCTACTTTAACGCACAGGTCAGAGGAAGTAATACTGGGAACCAAGAATCGTATTTTCTGAAAATTTGACATTATAAGAAACGTGTTTGATAATATTTTTTTTAAGTAAGACCTCTCCTAAGATCCCCACCTGCGTAGTCTTGATTTCTTTCTTTTCTTTCATTATTTCCCTTAACTTTTCTTTCCTTTCTTTGGTCCATCCACTGTATTTTCTTTTCAATTTCTCTAAAAAATTGAATTCATCCTCTCTAGTTTTCTGAGAAACTGTCTGCTGAAAATTATTAATTTGGAAATAATTAATAATTTTAGATCTTTTTCAAATCGTTTCAACCAGCTAATTTTGGTTTTTCTGTTTTGAAAAAGTTAAATATTTCTTTTATTAATCTAAGTGACCATTAAATTTGAATTTTTTTTCTCATTGTATGATTAATATTAATTTATTTTTTATTGACATTACTTTTTAGTATTGCTGTTAGATTTCAGCGTACTATCTATCACTGGAAATAAACAACGTTGTGCGTAAATTAGTAAAAATATTTTAAAATTAATTTAACAAATACTTCATTAAAATATATCTAAATTAAAGTATGTTTTTTTTTTGTTTTCTAACCTCCGAGACCACCGTTAGGTATTGCTTCAGAGGATGAGATGAACGATTTGTAGCGTGTGTGAAAATTCTATGCCTGACCGCGATTCGAATCCAGGACCTCCGGATGAAAGGCCGAGACCCTACCACCGAGGCTGGCAAAAAATTAAAATTTGTTGAAATAAACATACTACGCTGTTGTCAAAATTATATGAATCGTTTTTGAGAAATTAAGCTTTAAAATTTTGAAATATGTTGGGCAAATTTTTATTTATAAACGTTTAATCATTTATACTATATCTAAAAATTTAACGATTAAACCTTTAAACGTTATTTTAGCTTTAATTAGGTTTTGTACACAGTTCTAACTGATGATTTTGTAAATCACCGTAACTTTTTTTACTTTCAAATGCTCGTTAAATGATCGATACACTACTCTTTTATAGTTTTATAATTTTTTACAGCAGTCTTTTACTTAAGTTTAATTATATTAATTCATCCATAATTTTTGTTTACGGCTGGGCATTCTAAAAGATTATATTCTTTTTGAATTTGAATGGAGATCAAGATAACATTATTAAAGAAAGAAACGCATTAAATATTCTTCTATGCTACTATCTGGTTAGTTTTAGCAACATTTTTAATTACATAGTTCTGATTTGAACAGACTATGGAAAAAAAATTATTTAATTAAAAATATTTAATTAATCATACATTAAGTTCTACAGATAGTAAGATTTTAAACTAAAAAAAACGTGTTGATGAATTGTTTACGAACAAGAAGTGGATGGATAATGAGTGCGTGTACAGGCGCTCAGTGTCGCGTAATAATTTATGATATTTACGATGCGAATGTACAGCATGTGTAAGGTCGGGTGAATTACAACAATAAGACAGTAGAGCATCGCGCTCGTCTCTGGACTGTCAGGTGTTAGTCGAGTGGGAGGGAGTTGTGCTATGATGAAGAAGAGGGGAGGGCTCCTACTGTTATTGTACCTCTAGATTACATACGGTAGGCTGGTCAGTCATCCATGTAATAACAATCGTGTCGCTATTGCTTAATTTGTTGTGCGCGTTTGAGTAAATTTAATAGTTAATATCGATACATGAAGTCGACCGTACATTACGTTTTTCAATAACAGGCTACGTAAGTATCCATATATAAGAATAGATAGTTTTTATACGGTAATTATCCTGCTGAATCTCATGTAATATACTCTTTGTTAATTTTATTCGTTTGATTTTGTTTTAATTGATAAATTTATAGTTTTCTTTAAGTAGTCCAATGTTCCCGTACTGTCTATTTTGTCTTTTATATCAGCAGCCATTAGTAGTGAAGTTTACTTGTAAGCGTATCGAGTCGGAAAACAGACAAGAAAACTGTATCAATATTGAACTTATTGGTTTCGAGTAATTTAACCACAATGGAATTTGTGTTAACCACTTAGCCTACGTAGAACGAGTAAGGTTTAAACAAAATCTGTGTGATTTTTTAAATACACCGTATGCTTTGATAGATTTATAATTTTTTATAACAGTTTTTACTTAAGTTTAATTATATTAATTCATCAATCTTTGTTTACGGCTGGGCATTCAAAAAAGTTATATTCTCTTTGAATTTGAATTGAGATCAAAATAATATTTTTAAAGAAAGAAACACATTAAATACCCTGAGATCATATCAGATTAGTAAACTTAAACAATAATAATTATTTGTTTACATAAACTAGTTTAAACTTTTGGTTTGGTTATGTACAGTTTTAGCCTAATTCGCTCAAGCGAAAAAGTTTTTATTATATAAATTTTTATTTAACTTTGAAATGATATGACATTACTTTATTAATTTTTAATTCTAATTGTAGCTTACATGACTGTCATAGCGGTTATGAGATGGTGGAGAGTTTATCTTACAAAGAGTAAAGTAAGAACTCTCTCTCTCTTCTTAACCGTTCATGTTTAAACTTGCAGCCTAACATTCGTTACTCTCGCTGTATGCATGTTCTGTAGTTCTGCTATAAGAGTATTAGATATATTTGTGATAGTTTTGTTAAATTTTATTTATTTAATACTGTTCCCGTTAATCTTCTTAACGGTGATTAAATTAATTTTATTCATTTTGAGAGATACTTGTATTTTTCTCTTTAATATCATTACTTTTACCGTCTCAAAACTATTTAAATGCAATTTTAATGTGTTTTTATTTTCTGCAACTAATTAAATTACTAATATTGTACTAAATTGAAGAAAATACGTTTCAGAGCTACAAAGTTCTAGATGCAGTGTAAAAAATGAAAGTTTAATATATTTCCAAGTTTCGTTAGTTTTTTATGGATCAATCTATAAAGAAATATAAAACTTGGTGTATATTTACAGCATCAGAAAGTTATAATTTTTAATAATTATTAGGAAAGGTAATTTACGAATTAAAATTCGACTGGAAGGTATCTCGTAAAAGAGTAATAATCACTGTTCAGATTTTCATGATGCGCCAAATTCCGATTCCGCGACAACCTATAAAGTCTATTATATCAAAATCCATTTGTAGAAACGAAACACTTAATTCATAAAATTTACCAAAATAATATTAGGATATAATAAAATTAACATTATAATTAAATTTTTATGAAATTATCATTAAATATATATTATGAAATAACTAGGTAATCAGTTCGGATCAGAAGAGTAGGTATTTTATTTTAGATTTCTCATATATTTTTATATATGATTTTAGATTTCTATATTTTAATCTAAAGTAAAACCCATAACGTTTTATTTTTGGGTGCAAAAAGTCACCTTAAAAAATAATTGAAAACATTTAATATTTTTTTGTTTTGGTGAAAAAATTAATAATTGATTACGAAAATACCATTCATGCATAAAATTTTGTGGCTCAAAAATCTCCAAAACTGTGCAATCAATTTCATTGAAATTTTTATAAGCTGTAACACTGAATCTGAAGTTTTGCGTGTGAAAATTTCATGAAGATGGGATGAGTCGTTTTTCAGTTACGTTCAATTTAACGTTGACAATAGACAACATAACCTCAATTTGAGGTTATTTTGGCTTTGTATTGGTGTATTTTTCACACGCGGTCACAGTGGTGAATGAAAAAAATAATTATACAAAAAATATTATAAAGAAATAGAATAACGAAAAGTTGGTCTACTTGGGTACAACTGCCTGCGCAAGATTTTTTAAAATTTTAATAATAAACGTACAACATAAAAAGAGTATTATTCGAAAAGTAATAAGGTGTAACAAAATGAAGTAGGTTTTAACCGATGTAGGGGGTAATTTAAGTGGAAAATGAACAAAAATATAATCCTGTATTACTTAAAGTGAGCATAATGTTGTATTCTAACCCAGTCGGCAAACGAAAAATTATTCCTAATTATTTATATAAAATAGCAGGTTATTAAAAAAATTAACCTGAACATTTTAAGAAATTATTGTATGTAATTTACAAGCAGTCGGAATCAGCAAATCAGTTTTTGGCATTATTGCATTTTATATCCGATTTAGATTTCTTTTTCCATCGTTTATTCCAGTGGCAAATCCGATTAAAAATACGATTGATACGGAAAGTGTTAAAAAGGGAAAAAAATGTTTTGTGAAATATTTTTTATTAATTTAAATAAAAAATTAAGAAAAATTTTCACATACTTTATTCTGATTCTGCGAAAATCTACTCAGAAGATTAAATATTAAATCGTATGAAATAAATAAAAATTCCAGTAAGTTTTAAAAAAAAAACCGATAATCTGTAAATAAAATTCAGTCGCTCAATAGAATTTAATGAAATTATTATTCATAGGTTTGACTTAGTATGAGGTAACCAGCCAATCGGCACTCAAAATCGAGAGAGTGGTCATATTTTAGATTTCTATCATAAATTTTTACTTTAATTAATTTTTACTTTAAGTTAGTAGAAATTACGAAATACATTACTGATACTTAAAAAAACTCGATGTAGTTACAGAAAAACCAGATTTCTCAATTATTCAGTCATTTTTTACACAAAAATCGTACATCAAAGAATACCTTGCTATTTAAAAAAATAAAGTTAATTTAAAATGGTGAACAGAAATTTCAAAACTTTATATAAAATAGTATTTTCATAAAAGAATCTGTTTTTATCATCTCAATCCAATTAGTTTTATAATATTAAGCCTCCTGGCTTTTTTACTTATTTATGTCGCCTAATTATGAGATTATTAAAAAAATATTTTGAAAATTACTTACGTTGTTGACATTTTCTTCCTCGTCTTAAGTGTACCACTTCATGACAATTTTAATTTTACATTTTTCATAATAAAACCAAGCTTTTATATATTTTTGTTTTTCATAATACTGGTAGATAAAAATTAATTTTTATATTAATCTTCATCAATATTATTGGTTTAACAAATCTTATAAATAATTTCAGAACTTTTATAGCAGAAAATTTATGATTATTATTTAAGGTAGAATAAATTTATACGCTTTAGGTTTTTTTTATTGTAGGCTGTTTTTAAGTTTTATGAATCTGATATTTGTTGAAAATTAAGGTATTAATGCCACCGCAGCTACAGCTTTAGGTTATGTTGACGTCGTGTGTACTGACAAATCGTACGTATATAACCTAACTAAATATAACCTTCGCTCGCTAACTTCTTATAATTAACATTAAATATGCATATTATTTACAAATTAATAATATAACCTTAATGTTATAGCACCGAAATACAATTAATGATAATCCACTGAAATCCGATTGACTACTTTGTTTTTAAATAAAGCTGTAGCTGCGGTGGCGTTAATACGCAAGTACCGAGGTTAGCGAGCGTAGGTTATTTTGATATACGTACGATGTGTCAGTACACGAAGTCAACATAACCTAAAGCTGTAGCTGCGGTGGCTTTAATACGTAAGTACCAAAATTAAATTTTGTTGTCTTTGTTTGAATGATTTGATGTCTGAAGCACTTGTAGATTTTTAACTTTTCCGGCATACCTTGCTATAGCAGCTATAACTGTAACGGGAAAGTACCTTTTTATTTTTAACCTCCGGGACCACCATTAGGTATTGCTTAAAAGGATGAGATGAACGATTTGTAGCGCGTGTGAAAATGCCATGCCTGACCGGTATTCAAACCCGGGACCTCCGGATGAAAGGCCGAGACGCTACCAACGGTGGCACCACCGTTGGCCTTGGTTGCACCACGGTGGCCGGCAGATATTAAATAAAACTTTTTAACAGAAAAAAGAGATTTATTAAATTGTAAATAATTTGCAAAACAATTTTTTTATTCCAATGCTCTCAAATCCAAAAATTCTATTTTTGTCAGACAGACGTATGTGGGTACGTAGTACATATGTATGTTTCCCTGTATTTGGTTTTATAACTATATATCCCGGAACCCCTTTGACTGATTTTCTTCAAACTCGGTACTACCTTCGGGGAAAATCTATTAAATTTTTGTAAAAATTGGGATAATGGGTGGGGGGTTTAGCCGGAATAAAATTTCGAATCTTTACTGAGGAACTTTAGCAAAAAAACTTTCTTACAAATTTTGTTTTTTACGAAGATCACAAATTATAGAAAAATTTTGTTTTATATTCAGCCTTTCCATAAAAGATTTTCTCTTTTTCTAGCTATATCTTGCTCCATAAAAAGAGTTAAGAAAGTTTTTTGTATCTATATTATCTAAGCTGACAGGCCTTCCCAAAGCACTATAAAATTGTTATACCCCTCCCTGTGGTAAAAAGAAATACTTTTTTTTTAATTTAAAAAATATTTGTTAAAATTTATGGTAAATTTAAATCCGGTTCGCAAGTTACCGTTTTAAATTTAAACATCTTAATTTTTTTATAGCCCTTACTCTTTTAGTATTTAAAAAAAAAAAAATAGCCACAAATTTTCACCACCTTCTTAGAAAACTACAACTTTTTTTATTTAGAATTATGGCTGTAATCTTTGTATTTTTTAAACAGTTTTAAAAAATTATTTTTTTTTCATTCATTAGCCCCATTAAGAGATTATTTGTCTCAAAAATTAATTTTACTCAAATGCTTCCCCTTGAGCATAAAAGCCTCAAAAATGAAAAAAAAATTTCTTAATTTAAATGTGTTGATGCTCAGAACTATTTTGTTAAACAATAATTTCACTGAAGTAACTTAATACTCCTCGCGCTTTAAAATTAAAAAAAAAAATTCGAAAATGTTTTTTAACTTTAATTTTAATTTATTTAAATTTATTTAAATCAATTTCAGTGAATATTCTAATCATTAAAAAAATTCCGCTGATGCATAAGCCCACAATTTAAAAAAAAAAAAAATGAATTTCATATTTGACCGGCGAAGACCGGAATATTTTGCAATCCATTGCTGGCATTTTTTTCTATTCTATGTGTCTGCAACTCTTTAGTTTCCACATATCTCACCCTACATCCTCACTCAGTTGTCTGTTTTATGTGTTGTAATGTTTAACTTTCTTTCTCCTTATAGGCTGTATACTTCGTTGCAGAACCAAATTCATTAACCTTGGTGCCTTATATAAGTAACGTCTATCGGGTTGTGTTCTTTTATCTTATTTGAAAGAAAACAAATTCTGCTTTGAACTTATCTTTTCTAAAATTAATCTTTGTTTTACATTATATCAATATACTTGGGTTCGACTTCTGAAGAGTATCTTTTTTTTTTGCTTTCTGTTATCTATGTGTGTTCTTAAAACGCCATATTCTGCATAATAAAAAAAGAATCATTCTAATTTTAATTCTTTGTTTAATAATAGCAAATTTATTTTTCTTTTTACGTGAAAGTACTACTGCTGAAATCACTTAAATTTTTGTCTTCTCCACATCCTCAGTCTGTAATTTTACTGGTGATGTAACAAAATTACGTGTTTTCTGGTGAATTATATCCTTGATATTTTTATCTAAATGTTACTTAATATTCAATTACTCATTATCCTTCTTTCTATCGCATTTCCTTTGTTTTACAATTCTTTACTTTCAAACTGAATTTAACACCCGGCAATGAATGCAAAATTATTCATTACACTCTTCTTTCTTTCCTAATTTTAGTCAGAATATCAGTATCGTCAGCAAGTCTTAACGAAAATCACAAATCTTTGTTGCAGTTCTTTTTTTACTTTGTTCATACACAGTAAAAGTAAACGGGCCAGGCTACTACTATTGTATTCCTTTTCTTATTATTGCTGATTCCTTTCTCGTTTATTGCTCTTATAGTATAATGCTTCCATAACTAGCTGAATCTTGTAAAAATTTTAAATAAAAATTCCTTTTCTTTCTTTATCTTAATTTTGTTAAGGATTTTATTTAAAAAATTCTGTTCAATATTTATTTATTTTTACGTATAACATTTAAGATCGCTAAGTTATACAGGATGTACAAAAAATAATTTCGTGGTGTTAAAGCTATTTAATATCTCTTAACTTTGATGTACAGTAATGACACAAATAAAATGAAAAAAATTCTTATCGGCACGCAGGAAGACGGAGGTAGATTTCACCGGGACAAAGTAGGGATAGGCGAACTCGGATAGTACGAGCTCGTTTCAAACATTACTTTCCATGTTTTACGGACCCTACGTTTTCTCATTAGACTACAAGATATTGCTATATTTATCAAGACTTCCTTATGAATTTTCCTGAACTGCTTTGACAACACACCTATTTAAGGATTAGCGGGAGATTCTAGGTTTGTCTCTGAATTAATAAAAAAGGCAATGTTTTTAGAAAGTTTTATTTAAAAATATGTAAAATGTAACAACAGTAATGTTGAGAAGATGGTTTGAAAGTACAATAAGTATGTGGGTATTGCATCACCCACATTAATTATTATAACCTTCCTTGTTTGAACACACCGAACTTTTCTTCTTAAGTCTAAGCATATTTACACACGTTCACCTTAAGCAAGGATAACGCACGGAAAAATCACACTTCTTGGTAATAAAATAATGTCACTTGCATATGTAAACACGTTTCATATGTTTAGCATATGAGAAGCCTCTTCTTTTTACAATTCCTAAACATTTTGGTCATCCGTTGCCGTAAGGGTTGCTCATATCAAAAATCTATTCAGACAAAATTTTTAGGGAATATTTAGAGGACTAACTACCACTTTAAACGGATTCGATACTGTGCGTATTTAGGGAGCTATGATTTAATTTTAGGTACCTAAAAGTGCTCTTACAGTGTGAGCATTTTTCCTCTCGCTGCACACATCCAACCTATAGGAGAGTTCTTCCCATACTTCAGCATGTCCCATAATCCAAGTATAATCATGTCCAATAATCAGCTTGTCTCTGAAGTAATGGAAGCAACACCTTCATCAATCCTGAACCTTAAATCCCGTAGATCAGTAAGTGTCGGAGGCACACACATAAGATTCTCTATTAAACTCTAAAGGAAAAAATTACATGTGGGTCAGATCTTGTGACCTTGTAGGCCACCACAAAAGAGCACTCTCATCGGATTTATGCCGAGCAATCCAGCGGTTGGAGCAAAAAATGATTCAGTCATTCCAGTGAGGAGCCCGTATTATCTTGCTACCAAATAAAATTTTCTGGTCCATATCGCACGCAATTGAGGAAAGATCAGTATACGTGGTATGTCCAAATAAAAAAAAAAGATTACGATGTAATTGTAAACCGTACGGTAAGAGTCTCGCAGATATCATTTCTTCCGCTCAAAAAAAAACAAAAATTTCTGTTATATAAAACTGTTTTTGACAAAATGATACTGATATCAAAAAAGGTAAAACACTAAATTTCTATTATTAAAAGCAGTTATTAATTTAGAATTTTGTTTAAAAACAAATACATGTTAAATATATGTAATTTACGTAAACGTTCCTTATAATAAGCAAAAAAAAAGAAAAATTAATTTATTAAACAACGAATAATCATAATAATTGAATTATTTCTGTAAATGTGATATGTAGTACAGATATATGAAATCGGGCCGGTAAGAGTTTTGTAACAAATTTTTCTATTTTTGGCATATTATATGGAACGCTTAACAATGTTTATTATTATCTATTATTGTATATCTATCGTTTATTACATGTATTTTTTTTTTTAAATTCTAAATTAATAACAGCTTTTGATAATAGAAATGCAGTGTCTTATCTTTTTTTGATATTAGTGTAATTTTGTTAAAAACAGTATTATTTATATTACAGAAATTTTTGTTTTTCGAGCGGAAGAAATGATTTCTTTTTTCTTTTTCCTGCTTAGCCTCCTAGAATTTCCGTTACTTCAGAGAATGAATGAGGATGATATGTATGAGTGTAAATGAAGTGTAGTCTTGTACAGTCTCAGTTCGACCATTCCTGAGATGTGTGATTAAATGAAACCCAACCACCAAAGAACACGGTTATCCACGATCTAGTATTCAAATCCGTATAAAAATAACTGCCTTTACTAGGACTTGAACGCAGGTACTCTCGACTTCCAAAACAGCTTATTTGGGAAGACGCGTTTACCACTTGATCAACCCGGTGGGTTAGGACGAAATGATATTATTTTTTAAGAAATTTATTTTTTTAAGAAATAATTATTTTTTTTTGATATCACTGCGTTTTGTTAGATTAATCTTTTATTTTTTTATGAATTACTATTTGTCAATTTATGGATTTTTTATTAAAATTTATTGCCTTCTAGAACAAACAAATGTACATTTTTGGAATTTTACGTCTAATTTTTTTTAATAGTCATATCATTCACTTCATACCGTATTTTTCTTTTTTAATAAAACTAGTATAATGTCCTTTACGAATCAAAGATCCGTGTTGTAATATTGTACTTTTTAATTAATTTGTAAATGTACCTCCTGATTTTTATCGTATCTATAAACACAATTATTATATTATTATTAAATGAACTTTTTTTTTATTTCTTCATCAAATGATTCTAATTGTAGAATAAAAATTTTGCCAATCGAATTTATTTCTGTTTTATTTATTATTTCTTTTAATAAAACTAGTATAATCTCTTGTAAACTAATACTTTTATTTTTATTTTTTTTAAGAAGTGATGGGAATTAAAAAAATTGTTCCATCTTCAGTCATTTCATTTACATAGAGCATTTACTATTAAAACAACTTTTTGTACGCTACCTAGTACTATCAAGTATTGCTACCTAGCGGCGCGATTCGTAAAGTCACCTTTAAAAAAATAAAAAGTGAAATATTCAAATCCCGCGGTTCATCAAATGGAAACAAAATCGTTGAACAAAATTCGAGGTATTTTTAAAAAATATTCTTTATTAGAAATCTAATTGAACTGAAATATAATGTTTTCATGCTTATTTTCCCCTCCCATTTTCATTTCACTTTTAGGATAGGTCATGTTTAGAATTTTAAACATAGTTCATTGACTTCAACGTGCTGTCCAGTTCTCCGGACACTAAGCAACTCCTGTTACTTTTGCTTTAGTGAATTAAACAACCCTTAAACTTGCCTTCGGTATAGTGTACAGAAAAAATTTAATTTTGAAGAGTCCCTTTCACATTGTAAGAATTGATGGGGATTTTCTGACCTGTTTCTACGAACAGTGTGTGTTAACATTTTCACTAACATGAAATGTTGACTCATCATTAATCACAATGCGCTCAAGAAAGTTGTACATGCTCCAATATCTCATTTAAGAAGTCAACACGTATAGCAAAGGCGGTAGACTTCAAATTAATCATACAGGCCTCAGTGGGGATGCCACCGATGCAAATGCCTCGGCAGACATTTGCATCAGTAAAAATTATTATCTCAGCCAACGACTTCGGTTTAGGCTTCTTTCGGACGTCTTCACTCTTCTTTTACTACAATATCACCCTCTGAACTAGCTAACCGTTTTCGCGGAAGTGTGAAACCTACGCCTAGTACAATTTTAATACCGACGCTTATGACTGTAAATGCCTCAACCATCGACAAAGTAACGAGTCAGTAGAATGCTAAACTCATACTATTAAAAATGTATTATACGTAACAACGAAATTCAGACCTACATCTCATCAGCCATTATCTGTATGTAACACCTGCATATGTAAGCGTTTACTTAAAACATTGCGCACTGTTATCACCTGAATCGCTAGTTCGGAACAGGCCTTCATCACAGATTTTTGTAGGCCTACACAGGAAAGACTACCTGACAAGTTCAATATTCTCTTCAGACACCCGTCCTATACACTTCGTCCTATACTTTTCCTTTTATACAGAATCTGGTCGTTTCAGACCGATTATGCAATGGACAAATGTTATTGTCACTTAGAGAATTACAGTTAAACTTTCTATGGAACGTTCGTTAAATTGTAAATACAGATTCATATTTAGCTAATTGCAAAGCACATAAGCCTTTCTGTTCAGAAGTCGCCATCTTTGATAGTGACGTTGTCAAGCGGAAAAAATTATAAATCATCTACGGCCATTCTTGGAACTAAACCTCTTCCTTTTGGTTTAGATTCTAGCCTTAAATCAACAACATTGCTTATCTTATCCAAGAGAGATATTATAACAAATTAACTCCGTTCCATGGCTCTTTTTTTCTACATCCGATGTATTAATATATTCTATCATTATAATTTTAAAAATTATTTGTTATTGTGTTACCCAAAACCATGTTTCTATTTTCTTCGTTTAATTACGTATTTCTTTTGAGATTTGAGTATTGTCTTTTTCCTTTGACTGTAAGTACATGAATTTTATTATTGTTGTTATAGTAGGCTATTAATTTATTTTTCTTATTCTAGTTGTTAACAGTGTGTATATACGCCTATAAAAGGATTAGTTCAGTCTGTGATAAAAAATGAATGAGCATTATATTAATAAAAATTTCCAACCGGCTTATACGTATTAATTACGTAGGTACGTCAAGAAGGTCGGAACACATATCAATTTGTTCGAGACGGTAGCTAATTGATAAAAAAGAGAAAACTTTATCCAAATTTATTTAATGTTTATTCCAGTAATAAAAAAATTGCTGGTATGTCAAATTAATAATTATTTAGCACATTTTATTTTTATATATTTATGCGCATCTCCATTAGCTTATTTGCACTATAATAATAATTCAACCAAGTACAGGGAGCTGTCTAGACTTCTTAAGTGGGGAGAGAGTTCCTCCTACTGAAGTACATCAGTGAAAGGAAGGAGGGATAACATCATGGTAGTGGGATGCTAACTGATGAAAAATTGGTATTTTATGAGAATTCATTCATTGACGCTAGTGATATATGTGTACTTAGCATTATTAACATTTATTTCTTCATGTCGTTCTTTGTAATCTTTTGTGCCAGTGCTTGCTTTTTTAACTTTGGATTTTTATTTTGATACATATGGAAGTAAATTTTGTTTATTTTTTTGGACGAATTTTAATTAAATATTTAATGATTAAATCAACAATTTCTTTTGTTAAATTGAAAATGCAGACCATAGTATTCCCCAAAAATAATTTCGAGTTTCTGATTTTTTATTGGTTAAAAAATTAATGAAGCAGTTCTTAAGTCGATCGTCTGTATATATTCAACAAACGAACAGTTTGTTATTGCATTCAATATGCTTGCATGTGAACACATTTTGTCTCCAATTTTCATTTGATTTCGGATTCGAATTAGGTATCGTTAGAGGATTACAAAAATGAATAGTCAAGATCGGCCGTCGGGTTCACTTCAAAATCATCCCCAAAATCAAAATTTTATAGTAATCATTACGCAATAATGCGTAAGTTATCAAGTCTGTTCAAACGCAGTAATATACAGTTTACTAAAATGCTAAAATATATAAATATCGCTTTTGTAAATCGAGTGTAAGACCCCAAAATGTCAGAAAAGTAACATTTAAAAAAATATGTCGTAAAACAGCCAAAACACGCGGTAACCCAACTTTATATAAGACAATAACTTATGATTAACATAATACGTGAGTACTGATTTGATTGGACACCAAATAACGTTCATATGACTTAGGGAACTTTAAAAAAAAATTCATAATATAAAATCTGTAAATAGCAGTGGATTAAATCAAACAATAATACTGGAATGTATTATATTTAAGTGTAATTATCTGAGTTAAGTAGAAGTTAAAGATAAAAACTTAGAAATGAATTACGAGAATAAGGAGAATCTTCGTTCGGGAAAGTCTTACTAGACTTTTCAGTGCAGGTATTTTTACACGGATTTGAATACTAGATCGTGGATACCGGTGTTCTTTGGTGGTTGGGTTTCAATTAACCACACATCTCAGGAATAGTCGAACTGAGACTGTATTTCACACTTCATTTACACTCATACATATCATCTTTATTCATCCTCTGAAGTATTATCTGAAAGTTAATTACCAGAGGCTAAACAGGAAAAAGAAAGAAAAGACTTTCCAATGATAACTGGTTTAAAGTATAATTAGTAGTAATTAAGTATTTCTTTTTAATATTATCGTAGTCTCTTATGTTTACACCTCCTCTTTAATGCTGTACCCAAAGATTGATTGACAGTAGTTCTCTTTCCAATGACTTTTCGTTCAGTTCTTTATAACTTCATAGCCTACATCTTTCATGACCTGTAAATGTTAAGTTATTAATATATTTGGTAATAAAATAAAGTTATTATATTATTACTAATAATAATAATTCGTCTCCGTCGCAGCTTCGACCGCGCTATATGCTTACTTGCGTTTTCCGCTACGGAAAACGTATCAAGTATCAAAACGGAAGTATCAATCCTTTTTTTTGTGATTTTTAATCTAGTAACCGGAGGCAAGTGCAGCCAGTAACACATACAGTAATGGTGGCAGTGGCTGTGTTGGTTGAGCCACAATGCCGTATATTTTCGTACTCATTAAAAAAATCGAAATTAAAAAAAAAAGAAAATTGTTTTTAAATATTTATTTAAAGAGTAATTTGCAAGCCCAAATAGACTGAATATCTCATTTACTATAGTTGGGATTGGAAAAATATACAATCATTGTTCAAAATTTTTTTTTATAATTCTTTCATCCCCTTTCAAAGACGAATTTCAAAAATGTAGAAATTGGTTTTTTGACACGAAGATTACACTCACCAAAAATCAGGTTGATTTCTTCATTTGTTACCGAGAAATTAAAAAAAAACAAGGTTTCAAAAAAAGATAAAAATAATCTATTTTAACCCTTGAAATTTGGAATAACAAAAAATCTAGAAATTTGTTTTTAGATATTCATAGTCATCCAGTTCAAACCCAGCTCACACATTGATATAGACACTTCACTTCCAGTTCATAATTCATTAATTCAATTCGTTAAAGTTTGTGCTTCAACCGGCAAATCTCCATTACTAAAATTTAGTTACGATTTATCCGGTAGATTTTTGTCTATCCGGAACAAACAAAAACCCTCTTCCTCTTTATATAATTGTATAGATATCATTATGTCCAGTTAATTTATTCCTCCTTTTAAAATTTCAAAGAATTTCTTTTACTTCTACAGTTCTTCTCAAAACTCCTCTTTAATTACTTCATTCATCATTTTCTTTTTATCATCTTTCGGTAGCATCATATAACAATGACTCATGGTTTTTTCTTTTCCTTATTATCTATGTTTCCCTTGCGTCAGGACTATAACTTAAATATATTTTTAATAATTTCCTCCGAATTTCTTTTGAGATTGTGTAAGTTGTAAATA
The DNA here is from genome assembly GCF_047948215.1 of Lycorma delicatula. Classification (NCBI taxonomy): domain Eukaryota; kingdom Metazoa; phylum Arthropoda; class Insecta; order Hemiptera; family Fulgoridae; genus Lycorma; species Lycorma delicatula. The sequence goes on along the minus strand of NC_134460.1, from coordinate 63,509,156 downwards.
AATTCTTCCACAAGCAGAATAGTTGTTTTTTTCTGATTTATTTTACAAATTATATGTTTCTGCCTCGGCTATCATCGATAATTTTGCTATCCAGATGTGTTCTTTTTTCACTATTTTGCTCCTTTTAGTATAATATATGAATTTTTACTTCTCTCTTGCTACGTTTAATTTTCATTAGTTATATCCTTTACCCATTATTTCTTCCATTTTTCTAACCAATTATTAAAGTCTTATAAAATTGCAAAGTATAAAATGTTATTCTCGTCTCTTATATTGCCACGAGTGTTTCTTTCGTTACTTTATTGTAGCTTCATCATGTACGCACATCTTTCTATTTTTTGTCTCTTCATGCTTATTTTTATGTTTAATCATTTTCATTTTTCTTTAGTTTCAAAAAACTTTTCTATTTCTCTGAGTGAATCTATTTTATTTAATATTTTGAATCTTTTATCCTAATTTACTTTGTGATATAGCTATTCCAGATACTAACAAGTGATACAAATGTATCTTCTCCCTGTCTATTCTATCTCAGTTATTATCAATAAAACTAGTATAATTCTGAGCGTTCTTATTTCTGTTATAAATCAGAATTTGTTATTTGTTGATAAGGCGGCACTTAAATTTATTCTATTAAAGACAGATGTTAAAACTTTAAAGACACGCTTTATCAGACTGTACATACAACATATTTGTATCTGCCTTATTTCTCGTTTCTTAGTGTTATATATAAATCGGTTTCTCCGTTTATAATTGTTATTAGGTTTAACAGCATATTTCTAACAACACTCTACATTTATTAAAAATTAAAAATTATTAATTTTTAGAATACATAGAAATTATTTTTCCTAACGACTTGTCGGATTTATTTAAGCGAGTTTGTTCACTTAGCCGTCTTAAACCACGTTTGATTGAATAGTATATTCGATCTAGATATATTATACATACATATATTTTTTTTTAACAAGACCGGTATAGCGGGCCCGAGTAACGGATTCCTACCAATTGTGAAAGTAGTAGAAAATATAATAATTGAAGGAATCCTGAAAGGGACTAAAAGGAACCCTTTTAGTAAATGTAACAGGTCTGCTTAACAATCTTCTTTTGTAATACTGCCTTCTAACACACACTGAACAGATGTGATAAGTGATAAGTGATACCTGACCTGGTTAAAGAATGCATGAGAACGAACGGACTCGGTCGATCGTTCTCACGCTTCGAGTTGAGTCAGGTCCGGCAGGTAAAGAAAATAGAAATATAAATACTGCGACAAACAACTTAAAAATCAGTTCTGTGAGATGTGAGTTCTGCAAACCAGCCCAGCGAGACGTTACGACCAGCGAGGAGAGTCTGCGGTGTGAGTCTGCGAGATTTCAGTCAGCGAGAGCACTCTGCGGGGAAGACAGTGAAGGAGCGAATTTCTAGTGTGAAGTTCGATACGATTAAGGCGACGCCACAAGTAATTCCAAGTACAAGAAAACAAGAAATACTATCGGTGAATTATTTTAATACTGTAAGTGAAAGAGATAAGGTATTTAATTTCATTCATAAACTGTTGGGATAGTTCTATTTGTGAACAGCAGTTAATGTTGTGAAAGAACATTATACTTTATTCATCTATTGTGCTATTGTTATTAATGCTAGACTAGTGGTTAAAAGTGTTAAGACTAGCGGTCATGCTGTGGGATCGAATTCCGCTTTTCCATTCTATTTATCTACCTGTAAATAAATCCTGACGATTTTAAATTCTGTTTGTATGTAATCTCTGTTTATCGTTGTTGACATTTATATGTTTGTTTGTTATTGACATGTAATATTATTATTGTTCACTATTCTCATAAATTGTCTTGTTTTATTTATGCTTTTAAATCAATAAATTGTTATATAAACGTTCTAAATCTTTAATCTCTCAATATCCTGATTTATATAAATATATATGTCTATTAATTTTGCACTTTTGTTCTATTTCGATGAGATAATTAGGAAAAAATAAATTTAGTTGTATGTATTGTTATGTTATCGATGTGTTATTGTTCTGTTCTGTATCGGTGTGGTAAATTTTCTATTAATTTTTATTTATTTAAACACTACAACCAAGAAGTTTAAAATTTTCTTAGATGATTACACTAAATTAGAAAGAATACATGTAAATTCATCCACAGACACAAGATACATACGCAGTAACTATACAACAAAAAAATCCATTTTTTCAAATCATTTCTTCGAAATATATTATCTTATATATATTTTATCTTATTTATAACTTATATAAATATGTATCTTATATTATATCTTTGTACAATTATATTAACCATAACATATGAAATTACTAAATACGTCAACAATATGCATTTTATAAAAACGAACAGACATAAAGTAAGTCGAAAACCTTTCTGTACGTATTACAAAAAGGTAATTACAAAAAGGTTTTCATGATATTTTCAAGACGGATGCCATCAAAACAAATTGCCGGCGGTAACTCTTTTAAAGAACGTACTGCTAATTAGCTTTAAAAGGTCCTTTGGAAGAATAATTTTCATGTAAAGTAAAAGCGAGTCATTATTTTTTTTTTAATTTACAATTTTTATATATTTTTTTAGTTAATTGGTTTTAATTAGATCTAAATTGCTCCTTTAGGCATATTTTTAAGTGCGTAATAATTATGACAGTGTTACTTAAAGAAATCCTGTATGGTGACTGAAATAGATGTAACCCCTGTCTCTCTCTTGTGCGTATCACAAAGAATACCACCTACTTTCTTGCATCCTCATTTGAGTGAGTGTTCTTTCGTTGCATTTAATTGGTGTTGTGAGGGTGGCTTCAATTCCATATAGTCTTTGTATAAAGGAGGAAAATGTTGAGAGGGTGACCGCAACAAAGAAATTTCATTACAAAACTGTCTCTTCTGCGTAGAATATGCAATTAAAACTTCTGTTTGTGTGATCCATTATAGACTCCTACCAAAACTATTTGATTTAATTCAGTTTTATTCTTTTCCATATGAATTACGTAATAGGGGTATTTTTGTCTAATAAATGGCACGTCTAAATATGTTATTGTTTATAAATACAAAGGAAGAACTATTAAGATAAATAAGCTATATTACAGTTATTAAAAGTAATTGTTAAAAAATAAAGCTTTAAAAAGCCGAAAATAAAATTGGTTACCTGAATACAGTAACCGTAGATCTAATAGCAATTTCGATTGCTAGACAGTCATCGGTAGTAGATATTGACGAATTAGTTTATAAATAAATAACTATAATGTAATAATTGATTAATTACGAAACACAATAAAACTAATATTTTTTTTATTAGCGTTTATATAATAAAAACAATTGTTAAGTAACAGAATAATTGTTGATTCGTGTGGAGATAAATTTTTATTTTATACGTGTACAACCCGGTATAAGAAGCGTGCATTAAATAACATTTTTAGACGATTTTTAAGTTAACTAACTGTATGGTTTTGACTGGGATTGTCTAAAACATACTTTTCCTTTTATTTCAAATACGTCTTTTTTCTGTTTTATAAACACAGGTAGAATATTCACGACTAGCGTTTTGAAATACTTCATTTAACAATATTGAGGGTTTGCAATTAATTATTTTTCCGTACGTAATTAGGTTATTATTCATTTTTTATTTACCAATTCCTCATAATCTTTATTGCGGTGATTATGTAATTATCGAAATGGCCATGTAGTTTTAGATGTAATTACTATCTTTTTTATTGAGTTATTCTTGTTTAACAGTTTATTAATGATAATAAAATAATTTTTAAATTAGAGAATCGGTGCCACTCCTCCGATGTCCGTGCCGGAGTGATGGCGTCTGCCTTTTTCATCCAGGAGTCCCGCGTTCGAATCCTGATCGTGCATAGCATTTATCTTACGCTGCAAAATAGTATTTCCCTACTACCACGTACGAGCTTCTCTGTAAGCTTCTGTGATATTAATTAATTTAGCAAGCAAAAACAAAAATAAAGTAAAACAATGAAATATAATTATTAGCTTTTCTGTAAATTAAAAAAAAAAATAATAATTCTAATAATTTAGTATTAAACTTATATAACTATCATAAATTCGTTCCGTTTGAATAATATGCGTAATTAATAATTTATTTATTGATAAAATTAATTCGTATTAAATTAGAAAGCTGATTAATCCCAAATTTTGTATACCTAATGTTTCCTTCTTTACTTCATTACAAAGTATTATAACTACTTCATTATCCTTTCCTGCAATAAGAAAAAAATTGTTAATATTCTAATTTTTATTATATTATTATTACTATTTTTAAGCAAGGATATATGTGCAAAAATGTATCAAAAATACCTTTAACTACTTGAAATATTTGGTATTAACAAGTAAAGAGAATTATGGATTCTTTTCATTTAAATAAACGCTAACTGTATATTTATTTACAATATAAGAAATTCCTTTTTTTCTGAAAGTTTTACTTTATTATAGTGGTGTCCGAAAATCTACTGTTACCACTTTTTATTTTTAATTAACATAGTTGAGATTTATCTATTTCTTAAAATAATCAATGAAATTAGGCTAATAATAAACCAATTACGAGTTGTTTAACTTCAAACACACTATACAACCCCATTTTTAACCCTTATTATTTAGTGGTTTCCGTGCCAGCACCCAATGTGCTGGCAACACCTATTTCGAAAATCATTGGCCTTATCTTTTATAAATTAAAAGATAACAACAAAATTGTTAGTAAAAAATTTTGTAAAATGTATTAGAATAATAATTAAAAAAAAATTTTTAAATATAAATACAGTGTTGAAAAATTATTTTTCCAAACTATGTATTTTGAAGTGATTAATAAAAAAAAAAAAATTTCCTTTTGGCACGCCGGAACGTGGAGATAGATTTTAACGGGGTAAAATACGGGTAGGCGAACTCGGATTGTGTTATCAAACATCACTTTCCATGTTTTACGGATACTATGTTTTCTCATTAAACTACAAGCTACTGCTAAATTTATCAAGAGTTCCTTATGATTTTTCCTGAACTGCTTGATAACATACCTATTTGAGGATTAGTGGGAGATTTTAGGTTTATCTCTTTGAATTGAAAAAAAAAAGACAATGGTTTTAGAAAGTTTTATTTAAAATACTTATAAATGTAACAGCGATGTTGAGAAGATGTTTTGAAAGTACAGTAGGCCTAAATTACCCACATTAAGTATTACAACTTACGTTAAATACCCTACCTTGTTTGAATATACCGAAATGAAAAATCTATTAACCTATCTTCATATCAATTTAAGAACTTTAAACGAAATCGATATTTTATTTAATAAAAAAGTTATAGCGATATTTTTTCGTTTTTTTGGCCATTCCTTGCTTTTGGTCATATCAAAAACTGTTTCAAACAAAAGTTTTAAGTAATGCTTAAGGGACTAACCACCACTTTAAACCAATTCGATATTCTGCCTATTAAGGGAGTTATGTTTTTTTTTTATCTTTGAAACTCCATTTTTTTCACCCCCCTGGGCCAGTGGTTGGTATATAAAAAAACTTTAGTTAAATAAGTTTTTGGCCCTTATTCAAAGAATAATAAGAACTCGGAACGAATTCGATATTTTAGTTAATAAGAAAGTTATAGCGATATTTTGTTTTTTTCGAAAAATCCTCATTTCCACCCCCTTAATCCGTTTTTGATCATTAACGAACTTGATTGAGATTTTTGGTCGTTATATTTTGTGTCGATTTGAAAGTAATTGGAGCAAAGTTATGGTAGTTATCATGTCAACAAGAAAGTGAAATATATATAAATTTATATATAAAATTTTGAACTGACGGTGGTTTTGGGATCTGGGAGACGTGAAACGCGAAGATATGTCGAAATTTTCCAGAAGTCGAATTGTGGTACCCATTACAATAAGTAGCTTTCTTATGAAATCTACCTAAAAATCTACAAATGGTATCTAAAATAATTTTTGTTATTAGAGGAAACAATAATTGAAAACAAATTATTTATTCATATTTGCAATTTAACTTCTTTAAAATTGTTTTCAAAGTTTTTTCACGATATATTTATTATTTTACCAATAAAATATAATTTACGTAATAAATATTGGTAGAAAAATATATTATCTGAAAATTTACACGTTCTTTATTTTTAAAATTGAAAACATTTGTTCATTATTATTTCGTGGAATGATATTTAATACTTATACTAGTGTATATTTATAAATAGTTATATTTATAACTCGAGCAAAGTTATTTTTAATTAAAACTGAATTTAAATTACTCGGTTAAATACTAATTTTTGAAACATGAATTTCTACGAAAAAAGGAATAAAATAAACAGGCAGATTGGACGTGAACGATAACGAAGTGTTTTCATTCATATGGTGTAGGACTTTCTTTACTTTAGAATAAGCAATCATTTCCCAGAAATTTGTTACAAAATACTGTTTTTCATAAATTTTATAACTCGGTTATAACACAAATTAACTTAATTGTATTTTAACTTGTAATATTTATTTATCTTTCGAGTGATAACATTAGTGAACCTTGTTTTGCATATAAGTTTTATAAGGATACATATAAAAGATGCTCTTGAAATTTATTTTTAAGATCCAGTAGAAAATTAACATTTTTAATAAATTCTGACATTTTTGATTTTTCAGGAATGATTAGTGAAAACATTCCTCTCACTGTAATAATGTAACCGCTTTAGTAAAGTATTAGGTGATGGGTATACCGTAAATCGATAGTCGTAATGTAGGATTTTATGATCGACCATTAAAGAACGTAATTTTTTTTAATCTTAAATTTATACAGATCAATTTATTTGAAGAAAATAAATATTGGAAAGTGTTGATTGGTTCTATATATTTTTTAAATATTTTTATGTTATAATGGTTTTCATTTTATAATACTGCTGCAATAATCCTAAAAAAACAAAAATAATGATTAAATTAAGGTATATGATGGTTAAAAATATCCGAAATGTACTAAAATTTAAATTAGTAATCCCTATTGAAATTTTCTTGGAAATTTCGGTTTTTTAAAAGTCTTCACTGAATTAAACACACCAAACCTTAGTGTAATTCCGACTTCAAATATTGTAAATTAAATAAGAATTCTGTTTTGTTTTTTGAAGTCTGTTTCATTTTTTTGAAAATACATGTTTTTTAGCGTTACGAAATAGCAACATAACACCTTAAAAAAAGGCAAAATTTGTTTTTTAGAATTTCATATTTAAAACTACTAGTGCAAAATGACATAAAATTAAGTTTACAAAATCGTTATGATTAAAATTAATTATGATTTTTAATAACATATTTTTTTAGATATAAAATAATATCTGTCAACGGAGGTATAAAAGTACGTTTGTTTTATAACTTTCATCACTGCTCAGAATTAATTTCATTAATATTCTATCACACGTCTCAATAACTCCAGTGCAAACTTTTGAAGGAATTACAACATTATTATTTCTTAGCTTCTGGGTAAGCAATGTAGACATGCTTGTGTATTATATTTACATGTATATACTTGTGTTTATTATAGTAAGAATTTTCATTTAATCTCCAATCCGTTTTTAATTGTGTGTTTAGTGGTAAATTACGTTCGGAAAGACGCTGTAAGTATGCTTTAGAATTATGTGGTACATTCTGTTCTTACGGCGTTAGTTGGTTGCTGTGGATTCGTTTTACGTTGGATTCGTAAACCAAGACCTCAGTTGTTAAGTTGTAATTGAACATCCTTCGTTTCGTCGTTTATGGGAGTCAAAAGTTGCGAGAAATGTAATTATATTTTTGGTAGAGGAACGAATTTTTCTCGTAGAACACGTTTTTTCTGAAGGTGACAATTATACTGATTTAGTGAAGCACAAGTTTTCTGAGAAGTTTCAAAATACTCCTGTTCCTCACCATAATGTATTTCGAAAACTTATCGAAAGATTTCGGGCAACAGGCTCTGTTGCCCGCTGATCAAAGTGGAAGACCATCGAAATTAAACGAACAGAGGCGAGGCTGCTTCATATTTCAGATGTTGTGGTTGGAAGTCCATCAAAGCCAACCCATCATGACCAAAATTCCGTAGATATTCTCGAAATTACGTTTTTTACAGGTAAAGCGTGATTTCATCTTGGAGGGTATATTAATTCACAAAATTCACGACTGTGGTCGACAACTAATCCCCATGAATTACACGAACATCTTTACACGAAGCCAAAATTGGTGTCTGGGTTGGTGCAAGTAGAATTTTCATTGTGGAGAATACAGTTAATGGTAATCGTTATTCTGCTTTTTTTTAACTAACTGGCTATTGACAGTTAACAGAAGTGGAAATCAATCGTTGTCGGTTCAATAAGGTGGTTCCATAGCACACACAGATAACAGGTCAATGACTTTTTTTACGAAATGTTTTCGGTAAACGAATCATTTCTAGGGGTTTTGTGGCCTGCACGATCGCCCGATCCGACTCCCCTATATTACTTTCTATGGGTGGGGGGGGGGTTCAGCAAAAAAAGCGGTGTATCGCAGCAGACCACCCACGATTGGCAAACTAAAAACCGCAATAACGCCATACGTACGAATCACTCCAGTATATCAGCTGGATAAGTGTTTGAAAACAAATTGAAACGTGTACAGTATGGTAATGAGGTTGAAGGAGGCCATCTTCTACACCTTTTAGAAACTATTCCAGTTATTTTAGTATCCGTTTGTATAAAATAATGAAATAAAAATCGAAGTAATAATTAAGAAAGCTTCATTACATTTCCACAATTTCAGTGTATAGAAACTTTACGAACGCTTTGTATAATGTTATATTTTTGTTTCACTTAATTACGGTTGAAATACATTTTATTGGTACATTTTAATTAACTCTCATTTGGTTACTTTAACAACGCTCCGTTTTATAAAGAATATTTTTTTGTAAATTATGAGAAAATAATAAAAAATTGTTGCTATTTTGTAATTTTAAGTAAAATGTAAATTTTTTTCTATTTTGATTTTTATTTTTGTTTCATATTTTATAATACCACATGAAATATGTTTCAATTCAATTCAACGGTGGTGAAATACGCAATTTATTTTAAGAGAGTAAAGGACTTTTTCGTAAAAAGAGTCTTGTTTTATATTGCTAATCTCGGTAGCTATGTTTATTTAGGTCACTGTTGTATGTATTTTATTTTAAATTGCTACAGCTAATGGGCTGTACAACTTGGCATGTTAATTTTATCCTATGTTCCTGAATACGAAAATATAATTAAAGTTTTATGTCAAGGATTTTATGTACCTTTTTCCTTAATTTTATTCCTCACTAAATTTCTTTTCAGTTGATGAAATTTTTTAAATTCATATTAAACGAATAAAATTTTTTTTTATTAATTTACTTTTTTATTAATAATTAACTTTTGTCAAGTTTGTATGATAAATAAAATTTAAAGTGGCCTGATCATTAAATAATAAATTTCCCTCGTGTAAATATTGAATTATTTTGATTTGGTGACAGTATACGACGTACAGACAGTTCATTATATCTTAAATTAAGATTTACAATTGTTTAATGCGTGCAGGTTACAGGTCTTTGCTTTGTAAGATATTATTTTTTCCCTGTATCATTATGCCACGTATTCTTCTTTACTATTCATATCACAGTATAGATAATGTTATTGTAATTATCTTGTAAATAGAAAATCTAAATTCCCTAGAACAAAAGATGAAATTTAACTTCGAAAATAAATAGCTCAGCGTTGAAATTTTATCACCGTTACATGATTTAAACTAATAGTTATTTCTTAAATTTAATTATAAACAAATTTTTTTGTTAAAAAAACTGAACACTTACAATCTCACTATTTATTCATTTTTACTTCTTTGTATGAAGTAAAGGAAGTATTGTGATCGCGAAAAATTCCGGTTTTCAGATTTCAACGGAAATATCCATTTTGGCCATGCCTGAATAAATTTTATTTAGTTTCGACGTGTCTGTACATACGTACGTATTTCTCTCGCATAACTCAAAAAAGATTAGCCGTAGGATGTTGAAATTGTGAAATTAGGACTGTTGTAACATTTAGTTACGCATCTCCCTTGTTGATTGCAATCGACTGGACCAAAACTGTCCAAAAAAGCCTAAAATCCAAAAGATTTGGATTTTGGACTTTTTCTTAACTGCAGTAATAAGCCCTCATTGAGAGCTTTTCAACGATAAGTGGCACTTATTTTCATTGGTTCCAGAGTTATAGCCAAATAAAATTTTAAATATATAGATTTTACAAGGGAAAAGCGCATCAGTTCGAATCCGCGACTTCATCTCCTTTTAGTAGGTAGATTTCATAAGAAAAGCTTTGTATTGTAATGAGAACCATGCTTCGACTTCCGGAAAATTTCGACATATCTTGGTGTTTCACATCCCCCAGACCCCAAAACCACCATCAGTTCGTATGTTTATATGTACATTTATATATATATATATATATATATATATATATATATATATATATATATATATATATATATTTCATTTTCTTGTGGACATGATAACTGCCGTAATTTTGCGCCAATCACTTTCAAATCGATACGTAAAAAATAATGACTCAAATTCTTGGTCGAGTTCGTTAATGGGCAAAATCGGACCATGGGATAGCTTTTTCGAAAAAAATAATATATCGCCATAACTTTCATATTAAGTAAAAATATCGAATTCGTTTAAAATTCGTACTATTCTTTGGATAAGGGCCTAAAATGCATCTAAGTAAACCTTTTCATATCACCAACCATTGGCCCGGGAGTGGAAAAAATGAGGTATCGAAGACAAAAAAAATCATGCCTCCCTTAATAGGCAGAGTATCGATCGAATCTGTTTAAAGTGGTCGTTAGTCCTCTAAAAATTACCTAAAACCTTTGTCTGAAACAAGTTTTGATATGACCAACTCTTACGGCAAGGGATGACCTAAATGTTGCTGGAATTGTAAGAAGATGGGGCTTGTCGTATGCTAAATCTGTGAAACTTTTTTCACATGCAACCATTGTCGTATTGAGTAAATTTGAAGTTTTACTTAACTTTAAAGTGGAATTCGTTTTTATCCTCTGCTTAGCACCGGTGAAATCTACATCCGCCTTCTGGCATGCCGAAAGGGTTTTTTTTTTAATTTAAATCGATTAATTTATTAATAATTAACCTCTAATTCTAAAATAAAATTTACAATAAATATAATAATTCAATAATAATAATAATTAATTTTTTTTTTAAATATCACAAATTATTAATGAAATGAAAAGTACATAAAGTTAAAACTTTATGTACTTTTTTTTTTTAAATGTATTCATATATATATAATTTAATAGGCATACAAGGAAATCATGTGGTATCCACATCAGATTGTTTCTTACGGTAATGCTGTTTTGCTAATAGGAAATATATATTGTTCCCACACACATGCGAAGGATTTTTTCAGTTAATTTTCGTAATTTCAAATGTAAAATCAGATAATGCATTTATGCCAATAATATGTTTGGTTATTTTCTTTTCATGAAATATCATTTGATTAAGTTTAAATTTGAGATATTTAGAACAGAATAAAGTTATAGAAGGAAAATAAATACTTATTATTTATTTTAGAAGGTCTTTCTAACACAGAAAATTAGTTTACAGCTGCGGTTGGCGATACAAGTATATAACTTTCACTTACTGATTATATATATATATATATATATATATATATATATATACACACGGGGAAAATTAACGAGAATTGTTGTGACGGATCGTGTTGTTTGAATTAAGGTATATACAATTACGTTTTGGAACAGGAGGAGTCTGAAATTCAAGAGAGAATAGTATGAGGAAGAGAGGTTGATGAGTGGTCATAAAGGGGTAGAAATTATTTTGTGGCAATTATTAAAGTCAAAGGATCTCATGCGCAAAAAACAGAATCTGTATCATATGTGGTTTTATCACATTCTGTTTGAGAAAGGAACGTATCCTTAATGAATTCACGCTTACGTACTCGTAAGCTAATTCTTTTAAATTTTCTTGTTGAAAAAAATTAATTACGATTATTTTTAAATAGTTTTACTCATACTTTTATGTCTGATATTCTATTTCAATGTATGAGGAAAGACATATCGTTGATAATAGTTTGTATATTGAGTTTTACTTTTATATGATTTACGCTTGCCAGTTGTAAGAGAAGAGTATAATTTTTTTTAATGCATTTTAGTAAATAAAATCCATAATTTTTTGACGTAAATATTTTTTACGTAAAGATAAAATCGCATCACACGATTCAATATTTTACTTCCGTAATTAAAAGCCAGGACCTACAGGTTAAGAAATGGTTTTTGTATTTAACTCTCCATTCATTTAGTGTTCTGTCAAATTATAGGTTCTTTTACGTCTGTACTTACCTTTCTTCTTTCTTTCGTAAGGTATTAATTCAAAACTTTTTCTTGGATTCCTATAATCTCTTTTCGTTTCAAATGCCCTTACCACAGAAGCGTCTGCTCTCTGTATCTTTGACCAATGTTTTCCCAATTTTCATATATTATATAATGTCATAATTTTGGCTATTATCTATAAAAGTTATATAACATCGTTCCAAGTAAACTACTTCATCGTATCAAATCTCTGCACAATCTGTGTAATTGCAATCTGGCGATTCTCTCGGTAAATAAAAATGGTTCTGTGAGTGATTTAATTAAAAGTTTGTGTCTCTCTTGTAATTTCATCATCCCATAGAATTTAATAAAGTATTTCCTTTGGTTACATTTTGTTTAACCACCGACATATCATTTCAATAAGAATGAAATTCATTCCATTGAACAGACATTCATTCACAGTTTAGAAATGTACTGCAATAGGCACCAATTCTATCGTTTCTATATCACGAAAAATTAGGATTTGCTCGTATTTACTTTTTATATTATATACTTTAATTATTTATATTCCTACCGAAGTATTATTCGTAATTTTTTTATTTAAAACGTCATACAAAGAAAAGTGTAACACCGCTGTGTATGATATTTTACCAAACTTTGGTGAATATCAATTTTTAATACGAGATTATGCTTTGTTTTTATGCATATTATAAGCAGATGATTGAAGACGCAAACATTATGTATAAAATTATGTGTAAACATTTTTTTAGTAAGAGTTACAGAAACGAAAATAGAACGCATGGTCAACGTTTTGTAATATATCGGGTGAACAATTCATTATTAACTACGTTGAAGAATTAAAAAAAGTACTGTAGGAACAATAGTATATATTAAAACAATAGCTTTAGTCCTGTTTCATTTAAAAATCTGTTCTTGCTGAAGATCAAAATATTGGGAAGAAGATCATTGCTGCTTTATAATAAGTTATAGAAAAGTATGTTCACAGCCGGCGAGTCACTGGTTAATAATTCACCTCTTGCATCATGTAAAGCATTTCAAAGAATTAATATAGACCTTAAAAAAAATATATTACAAAATCTACAAGGCGTACATATTGACATTGATGAAGAAATTTTTTTTTTTTTTTTCAATAAATTTGAACTGAAATTGAAAATAGTGTTTTTAAAGTATATAAAAACGATTAGCTCAGTCAGCAGAGGAATATGTTGATTAAATTTAATTTGGAATTATTTTTTCTATACTGATTCTATAGCTTTTCCTTTTTTAGTACGAAAGTATGTTATTACTGTTATTATCTTCTGAAATTTAATGCGAATAAGAAGAATCTTTATTAATCATAAGAAGAACTTTTATTTATTATTTCGTTACCGCTTCTAACAATTTTTTTCCATTTAATTGAATGATTAGGTAAAGTTATGGGTGTTGATTACTTACATTTCGAAAAAAGTACAGTATTACTTTTGGTCGTAGATTGGAACTGTGGACGGGGGGTGAAATTTAATTTTCTTTTCACTATGTATGTAATTTCCTTGTGTATATGTGTGTGTTTATATATATATATAAAAAAAAAAAAAAAAAAAAAAAAAAAAAAAATTGCGCTTATGTAGTGAGTCACAGTGGTGAGCGAGTTGATGCTTTTGTGTAGACTTTACTCGTTGATCAAACGTATGGAGTACTCTGAAAATCAATGCGTTCTGAATGAGAAATAATGAGGGTCTCGGAAACGAAAAGCCTTCTTCTGGGCAGAAATGCGCATGATTTTTCAGGCAGATTTCATAAGAAGATTGTAATGGGTACCATCATTCGGCTTCCGGAAAATCATATATATATATATATATATATATATATATATATATATAAATTAAATGAAATATTACAATTTCATTGAAATTTAGTTATGCTGTAACATGTGCGTGTTACAAATTTCTGAAGCGGTGCGTGTGAAAATTTGATGAATACTGGTGAGTCGTTCCATAGTTACGTTCACTTTAATATCGACAACAGACAACATAACCTCAATTTAAGTATTACTCTCGGTCTGTGGTGAAAATTAATTTTCTTTACGTTTTGAGGTATGAGTAGTACAAAAATATCATTTCTGTATAAAATTTGTGTTCCGATAATTTCCAAAATTACTAAATCAATTTAATTTAAAGTTATATTATGCTGTATTAATGTATTTAAAGTTGCGTATTAAAATTTTATGAAGATTGTTTGGGTTGTTTTTTTAGTTACACTCAATTTAAGTTCGACAGCAGACCTCAATTTAATGTTGAGCAGACTTCAAACGTTGTAAACATAACGTTTGAGGTTACGTGGTGGTGTTATGTTTGAGGTGTAGTGGTGAGGTTATGTTGATTGTGTAGTGGTGATGTTTTTCTTACGCGCTTATGTAGTGAGTCACAGTGGTGAGCGAGTTGATGCTTTTGTGTAGACTTTACTCGTTGATCGAACGTATGGAGTACTCTGAAAATCAATGCGTTCTGAATGAGAAATAATGAGGGTCTCGGAAACGAAAAGCCTTCTTCTGGGCAGAAATGAGCATGATTTTTCAGGCAGATTTCATAAGAAGATTGTAATGGGTACCATCATTCGGCTTCCGGAAAATCATATATTTTCGCGTTTCACATCCGCCCAGACCCCAAAACTGTCAGCTCAAAGGTTTATATATACATTTATATATATATATATATATATATATATGTTTTTTTTATTGATAAAACTTTATTGTGGATATGAAAACTGCCGTAATCTTGAGCCAATCACTTTCAGATTGGTACATAAAATATACCGATCAAAATTCTGGCTCGAGTTTGTTAATGAGCAAAATCAGATCATGGGATTGGAAATTGAGGGGCTTTTTCGAAAAAAAAATATATCGCTATAACTTCCATATTTAGTAAAATATAGAATTCCTTCAAATTCTTTGAATAAAGGCCTAAAAGTTATGTAAGTAAAGGTTTTTGATATCACCAACTATTGGCCTAGTGGATGGAAAAAATGGAGTTTTGAAGTAAAAAAAATCAAACCTTCCGTAATAGGCACAGCATCGAATCGGTTTAAAGTGGTCCTCTAAACATTACCTAAAACTGTTGTCTGAAAAATCTTTGATATGACCCTTACGGCAAGGGATGACCAAAATGTTGCTGAAATTGTTAGAAAATAGGGTTGTCGTATGCTAAACATGTGAAACTTTTTTTCACATATAACCATTGTCTTATTGAGTAAATTGGAAGTTTTATTTAACTTTAAGGTGGAAATATTTTTTATTCCCTACTTAATACTGCTGAAAACTACCTCCGCCTTTGGGCGTGCCGAAAGAGATTTTTTTTTTTTACTTTAAGTAATGTAATTTTATTTTTAATTATTATGTTTCAAAAATATTTATTTAAGGTTTTCATAATTTTTTGTTTTAGGTAAGTTAGTGAAGTATCCGATATTCTACAATAATATTTCCTGTACATGTTGCTGTTTTGTTCACTACATCTACGTTTTCTTCGTTATTTACAAAGGTAAATAGTGTTATATTACATTTTTAAACATTTCATTAATTTTTTAATTAATCATGTTTAAAATTATTTTAAAATACTACTATTTACGAATTTATTTGTAAAACCAGGAATTATCAGTCTTTTACCATCAACCGATAATTGGCCGGCGTTCAGTCAACATTACAAACCATGTTAACTGGCCAATACTATTATATGAGATCTATACCTGTGTCCCGGATTGTATTTATTATTTGAATAGTGTTATCTGATTTGACATACAGATTTACAGTATAACTGTACAGTATTCTTAAAACAATAGAATTCTTTATTGAATCCATTTAATCCATTTTGGATTCACAAAATATTGGTTACATATTTATATGTTTATTTATTTTTTGTTGGAATAACGATGTTTTTGTTCTTAGAACTATCTACAGATAAAACGATTATCATGATATTAAAAAAAAAATAGTATTTCCTTACAAGAGAATATACATATTACAAATCATAAAATATTATCTAAACAAGAATATCATTATTGGAAAAATACTATAAAATAACTAATCAAAATCAGTTATCCTTAGTTTAAATTCCGTAATTTACATTTTTAACCGATTGAAATAATTTTATATTAAATAAGTAAACGGAGTCATTATTATTGTGTATGAAGTTACAGATTCATACTTTTGTACATATATATAACACTTCTGTTATAATTAGTATATATAATTTTTTTTGTTTTTAAATGTTTTGCTATGCACAGAAATACAGTTTTTTTTTAATTCCTTTATAATTTTCAGTAATTATTAAAACATTGCTTCGATAGTCGTTATTAATATTTATTATATTAAATAGTTTTATTTGAAACTTTGTACATATGTACAATTACGTGTATGTACGTGGTTATGTACTAGTATGGCGATTAATTATGTATACGATTCTTCATAATACTGTACATAGAGAGAGAAGGTAGGGAAGAGTTTATTCAGTGGGAGAGGAGAGTATAATATAAAGAGAGTGGGAATTTCGAGAGTGATGTGGCATGCTGTTACAAACGCCCAATTGCTGCCCTCTGGCAATTATGCTAACTACATCGTCCTGCCTCTGTAGTAAAATCTACAAATTAAGCGTTTAGTTTTCAGGTACTGGGTAATGAATATTGTATTTTCATTGTTATTCAAAAATTCATAAAAAGAACACTTTTGTGAAACATAAAAAAAGTTAAAATATATAGATAACAGGTACGTAGATTCATTTTAAAATTCTATTAAAATTTTATTTTATTGAATCGCTTCTTTTTTTATGTGAATCGATCAGAAATTCATTGTATAAAATTCAAATTAAATTTCTTTTCCGTTAGAAAAAATCCATTAAAATTTTTATCTTGATACTTTACAGAAAGAAAAAACACATTTTATCGGATAACAATACTATTAAATTTCCTCATATTACCACAGTTTTATTTAAATTTATTTTCACACATTAATTTTATTAAACTAGTAGTCTTAAGTTCTATCAGTAATAATGATAATCAGTTCTGATAGCGATGAAATTAACGTCAATTTCGCTAAATTTTGTTAAAAGTATTTCATCACCAAATACTATATTGGCCCATATCATGATGAACATTAGAGAAAGCCGTATTCGTTGGTAATTACACGAAATTTGTTTGTACCTTTATCATTAAAATTATTCAACTGGTTGTTTGGACGTAATATTTATAAATCTGACAAACGGTTTATTCTTTAAATTATATAACGGAGAACTTTCTTTGTTTTATGTAAGACATGGTTTTATCTCGTACATGGTTTTGCAGATATTTAAATAAGAATATATAATATTGATGAAATTATTGGTAAAAAAATCGCAGAACCTTACTTTAAAAAAAAAAAATCTCTTCTTGAAGTAATAAAATTTTAAGTTAATATATGAATGTACATTTATATAGAAAATAATGTAGCATTAACATACAATAAATGAACATTTTTTTTTTTTTGTAATAATATTTTTTTGTTAAATACATAGAATACAAAAATGGAAACTAATCTTATACAAAACGGAACATGCTCAAAAAATAATTTTTGCACCATTTTTTTATAACAACCAGAATAACAATTCTTGTAATTAATTATTTGTTTAAAGTAAAATTAATGCAAATTTAGATTGCTGAACATTTTTATGTTTAGTTATATAGGAATTATAATAAATAAAAAAACGTATAAAGTAATAATAAAAACGTTTAGCTGTTTTTATAAAATTAAAATAAAACTAGAAAATATTGCTGTCTGGCTATAAAAAGTATCAGTCTATGAAAAAAATAAAAGGTTTAATTACATTATTCCTACATTAATAAATTAATAAACTCTCTACGTAGATTGGTCATCTGTTCAACGCACTTTACACAAAGTAATTCGAAAAGTACGTGAGAACCATCTAGTTTAAAAGTTTGATTGGCACACGCTATATTGTGAATTAACTTCTGTTTTCTGCTTGGACTGTTCACAGCATAGTTATATTATTTTTTCTTTAATTTTCAGTTTTTGTACTATACATACAGGATGACTATTATTGGTTTAGTGTGTTACAATATTTATACATATTTATATAATACATATTGGTGTACATATTTGTATTGTATTGTATTGGTCGATATAGTATATTGGTTTGTGTTTCTTCCATTATCCTTTGTAATGTATTTTATGAATATATTTTTTAAAAACTAAAGAAAGTTTTTAAAAATATTTAAAACGCACTATTTTTATACGCACGATCTTGGTATATGAAACAACTCAAATAAGGTGATCTACAAAATTAAATATATAATACTCAGTGATTTGTAACTTCTCTAGGTATTTTAAAAAAAGTATAAAAGTAAAAGTAACTGAATTTATCTGAGTAGCAGCAATCCTTTTAAATCACTTTTGGCAGTAGCTTTTTTTTCCTTTTATGTTGTGAGAAATCAACAGTGCATAATATTTAAAACCAGTTTATTAAAAAACTACTTGAATCTGAAATAAGTGGATTAAAAATATCCTAAAAATAAAAATGTAAAAGGATAGTATTACTTATTAAAAATATTACAATTTTTTTTTTTCAAAATTGTAAGAAACGTATTTATTAAACTGCATCATCCCGGCGTAGTAATTGTTATTTATTTTCTTTTTGAGCCATTTATCCTTCTTTTGTTAACAGTGTACATGCATACTAGTACCGTATGGGAAAGATGTATTTTATTCTCAGCTGAAGTAAATATATTGTTGATACTTCAGCTAAAATTTTGATTTCCCCCTAAATTGTAAATCCCCCCCTATTGTTATAAAGAGTTGATTTATAACAATCCCCCTATTATTATAAAGCGTTGAAATATAGATTAATAGCGTAGGCCTTAGTCTATCATAGTCTAACCATTACACGGAAGATTCACTTGGTCAGTGTTTTCTAAATGTGTCCCTCTATATGTATATTTATGTATTTTTTTTTCCTCTCTATCTGAAATTCGTTATTACCATAGTAAGCATTTGTATTTTGTTCCATTCCATACAGTTTTATAATTAACATTAACACTGTAAGTTAATGTGCGTACCGCTTCATCCTAATATATCATAGCTCATCTTGTGTAACTCATAATCTTTCCTCCAGAATATTCAATATATAGTTTTCATCTATTTAAAATTATTCTAAACATTTTCTGTTTTAGTATTATTTAAAAAAATAATATATCGGGCGTTTCATTTTAATCTCCTCAGGCGATTTTCTCATATACGCGTATTACTTACATTAAAGTGAACTAAAAAACGGATTGGAGAGGGGGGACACCTCACGGTGACCTTAATTTAACATTTACCGTTATTTCAAGGTTAATACGTTTTTTCATCGAGAATTTTTCACCGGAATATGGCCACACATATGACCTTGACACGTTTTTTAAGGTCATACAACGTAATATTCATTTTCCAACACATTTATCTCACATCTATTGGAAAGAGATTACAGAAGTTGCATGGATACATCGTACTGACCTTTTTTGTTTAAATTTGCGATTTCTAGAAATAAAATATGCATTTTTATATTGCTCCTTTGAATGCTGTCGGGCATTCCTTCGTTATGACAGTTATGAAACTTCACCATATCTCTTCATTCTTCCGAGGAAACAGATCTTGATATTTCATTTTGTTAAAAAAAGTAATAATTAAAATTACTAATTGGGTTATATTTCGTAGGTTATTCTATTGTTATTCTTTAATTTGTCAATTTCAATTCTGTTTATTCTTTAAATATCTGGATAAGAACTTTGAAATTATTTATTTACTCAGAATAGTAATGTGTCGAAGTATGGAATGACTTTATAATTGTTATGAAAATGATTTCCAACAGTTTCTGAAAATCAAACACTAAGAGTTTGATTTGAATAAATATGTGTATATTTATATGATTATGTATAAATGCGTCTATTTTTTAATTGAGTAAATTATACGTCTTAAATAACAGTAAATTTAATTAATTTGCAATGTCATTTGTGAAGGGTTTTATATTTAGTTTTTCCTTTTTAATTTTCATTCTAATTTAAATGTTTTTATTTAAAATAGCCACATTAAATTCGATGTATCTACACATTAAATTTATTATCTCTGAAGTGATAATAACTTTCCAGTAGGATTAAAAATGTAAACCTGAATTTAACCATAATTCGTTTTTTATTTTTCTGAATTTATGTGGCAAAATACACAGTTATTTGTAAAAAATGCCATCAATACATCTAAAATAAAAGTTTTAAAGAAGTACAGAATTGGATCTGATCGTATACCTTAGTTTTGTTTAGTTCAGTTACATATATTTTATTGAGAAGAAATCGTTTTTATGGTTAAATTCTGTATGTTTGCGTACAGTTCTAGAAGAATAATATTTTTAAAGATTTTTAGATAGCAGCTAAAATAGTTTCCTTTAATTTTTATTATTAATTTACTGTATAAGCTCGAAGTTTGTTCCTTGAAAATATGAAATGGTAATTTTATCGCACATAAAAAATACTTTGTCTGACCGGCATTAGAATTTTGAATCTTTAGTAAAACATTGACTTT